>NC_031769.1:87564603-87586866 GCF_001522545.3 Parus major
CCAGATCTCTGCCTGAAAGCCCCTTGATTTCAAACTTATAATAATTCGGAGGGAGGGGGTCTACATTCGTTCATCCCACGGGAGGCTCCTGCTCTCCCTAGCAGACACCTGTCTCCTAGAACCGAGACAAACACTTAAAAGGTTATGCTGCAAAACTAATTAATGCAAATGTTAAAATACCTTATTTTAATGAAGACCATACTGTCTACTACAGACCACAAGTTACAAGTAAAAAGGAAGTAGGACTGTTTCAAGTAAGTGAAAGTATTGTCATGGGAGGGGAAAAACACAGACTCAATTTCAGAGAAAAAGTCAAAAGAAACTGGAAAAACCCCCAGACTTTTGTTCATTCATTACTCAAACGGCAAGATTTACAGAATGTCACTTCACTTCCGTTTTCACTAGAATTTGTGTAAAAATTTTTAATTTATTGCTCTTAAGAAGATTAACTTGGAAACACTTTAAAGTATTTTCAGTGCTTTCCTTGAAGTAACCATGTGTTGAATAAGGGATGGAAAATTTTCTAAACCATTTCCAATCAACAAGGTACACTAGAGGCTCTACTTCTGCAGCAATAATGAAAGGTAATTTAACCAAAAGGCAACTCGTATGGATCTGGCTCTAGGCTACAGGGAGGCTGCACATAACCCTTACAGTGCACCAGCTCTAGTACTCATGTTGCAATAAACTGTTTCAACTCACTAAAAACATCAGGAAACAAACCCAGCAAAGAATATTCACTGTTGGGTTAACAAACTGAGTTAGTAATGTGGCTCCTTTCAGTTTAGCAAGCTGTATGCTAATCCATACCATAAGAAAGGGGCTAGTGATATAAGCACAAAACTCACTCTACAAAATGAACCAACATTTATGTGATGGAAGAAAATACCAGCAGAAAATGGGGGCGTTGGACAGAAAAGCGTTCTGGTTAGTCACAACAGGAGAGCTCTTTCTGTCAGGTCAAAACAAATCCATCTATCTGAAGTGACTCAGGAATATAGCTGACACTTCTCAGGCCTGTGCAATGATTTGTCATGGAACAAAACCAAAAACCTTGGCAAGATGGAAAAGACAGCCTTTCCAAGTCAACACCCAAATGATTGATCCTACAATGATGATGGGAAAAGCTAAATGCTCCATGCTTCAGGTACATAGGCAGTCTTCATAAGCTGCTGCAAGTGAATGAACCAAGGCAGCCCATCCAATAGTGTTTAGACTGAATAATTTTCTTTAGAGATTACCTCACTTGAGGTACTCTTTAATAACGATGAAGGGCATAAATGTAAAACCCACAATAACTGGAAAGTCAGAGTTCAAATTAAGGGAAAAAAAAATGAAGCACTCTAAAACAATGATCACAGGTGAGCCCTCTGGACTCTTCTTTCCACTTAAAGTGAAGAAGAGAGCAAGCAACTTTAAATAGCCATTAAAAAAATTAAAACACTCCCTTCCAAAGCTCTCTAAATTAAACATAATTGAAAACAAAAATAGACTTCTTTCTCCACACACACAAGCCTTTGTTGTGGGTAGCTGATGGCATCTGAACAGGAACCATAAATGCTCTGTAAGAAAAGGCAGTTCAGCAAGGTTGTACTGATTTAAAGGTTATTTGCTTGAATAACCTCCCTCTGTTGTTTATTTAACTGCTGATGTCTCTGCTCAGTTACATTCTTTGGTGAAGTAGAACTGTGAAATTACTTCACCAATATACCTTCTACTCCCTCCTCTTAAGAAACATGCTGATTTGCCTAGTATATGCCTGAAATAGTGTTTATTGTCATTTTTATTTCTATTTCCACATCAAACACTGCTTATTTGCTATTCTACTACCAGCTACATTTCAATCTGTTCTCCTGGATACACCCTGCTTCCTTAAAAACAGTAAAGCAGCAAAAGGTTGGACAATTGCTACAGGCTGATAGAAATGGAAAAGCATTTGAAGTCTCTTTAGATGTATATGTTTTAGTTCTTTTGTCTCAAATCTTCTGTTCAGAATTGGATACCATTTCTTGAGCAGTTTAATTTCTTTAGCAGTTCTTTAACACTGTTTCTTTTAAAATACAGATGTTCTGGACAATTTTAATATATCAACACCAAGGAAAAATGAAAACATTTATGAGTGGAAGCACAAATAAAAAGGGTACATGGTGATGGCATCAGGGTCTTGATGATCCCAGCACATCCAGCCAGGGTTTCTCAGGACACCAAGATCGGGAAAACAAAGCACAGTACAAAAATCCTAATGACTGGGATGAGTGGGAAATGATAGCCAAAACACTATCAGCTCTTTAGGGGTACAAGAACAAAACTAGCATACAGTTGCTAACTGAGGGAGAACACAGGAGACATGGGAACTCAACAGTGGCTGTCCTTTGTTATCCATATCAGCACATGGAACCCTGACCGGGATACTTGGGTCTGTCATCTTGGTGTTTGAATACTATGCAAACTACTTGGATACACAAGTGGGTGCTAGAGGATATACAGCTATCAAAAGGTTAGTTAGCTGGTTTTGATTTTAAATAAACTCACTTTCCCCTCCAAGGTCTGCTATTGAGCTTGGCTGCAGCACTGCATTATTTCCTACCAGGGCAGTCTAGGCAGTGGGGACACCACAGTGCAGCCCCTCTTCACCCATGGAACAATCCCTCTCACATTTGCCCAGAAGCTCACAATTCCCACCCTGTCACAGAACACTGTGTGCATTACTTCCGTCTCCGGTAGCTCCTGGAACCTGCCAAAGTAAGGTCTTTTTGCATTCCTAACTCCTTCTTGAGAACTATCCCCTGTCAGTGATGCATTCACATCTTCTTAAAATGATGCATTTAACTAAGACTGATAAATTTATCTGCAGGACCAACATTTGCACTCATGCAAGATAGCTGACAGTACAAAAGGCAGTATTACCATAAAAACTAGGATGCAAGTATTCTCATCATATGGAAGTCATTATGAAAAATGAAAATCAGTGTGGTTTTTTTCTTTTTTAAGGACAGCTGCAAACAAGTTTAGTTCTTAAAACAAAAAAGTACTGACAACCTCAAGCTATTTATTATTAGGCTGTTTCTTACGGAAAACAATTTTCAGAATTACTGCGTGCAGCTTTAACTTACTTTGTATGTGAAAGCCTTCCATGGTAAGTGTGCAACAGATTTCATCTAGAAATAAAAATATCAAATTGTAATAAGGTCTGGAAGAAGAGACTAGAAAAATAGACTTCCATCACTTTTCAATCTTACCTTGTAGTTTACAAATAGTTGGGGCAGCATAAACAGGAATCCAAAAGCATACACTCCTGAAGATGAAATATGGAGAACAAATAAATGCACAGATGTTCACCACACAATTGTAATTTCTTAATTAGTAATTTACACTCATTCTTTTCTAAAGAGTGAAGATGCATCTAATTCTTTTGTTCACTTTGGGTTGAATCTTCTCCCTTTTCCAATCACTGTGATAATTTAATAATAAGCTACTGCTCTGTATTACACTGATCCAAATTATAGCAATTAATATTCTACTTTTAAGTCCTGGCCTTCATCTGAAGAAATATGAATAGAAAAAAGAACAGAAGGGACTCACCATTGACAAAACTGTTAATCAACCAAGAGTACCAGCTACAAACAAAGAAGAGAGCACAGTTATATTTCTCTTCAGCCAAAATTCTATCACATCCTATGTACCACAGTACACTGACTACTCCAAGAAATGGCTATGTTACAAATTACTCCATGCAAGAACTAAATATGTCACATCTTCCTTGGATTAGGAGGGACTTCAGAGAAATCGATGCTTATCACTCTATACAAGAAATTTTGAGAGGTTTATCACCTATTTTTATACTTTTATAGACCATTTTAAGACTTATGTTTCAATAATCAGATAACTGACATGAGATATGTGCACTGTGTGTGTGTAATACTGTGCACTGAACCCTGACTGTATTGAGGCCTGCAAATGTAACACTGTATTCTAAATATTAAACAGTCACTTAATATGACACAGTAAGGACTAAACAAATTTCAAACAAGTACCATTCAGTGCATACCACAACAGTAGGTACTTACAAAAAAAGTAAATACAAGGAATCTATGTTTTTTCCCTCCTTACACCTAATAACCTTCCCAGATGTTCAATGGAGCACAATCTTAAGAAAATAATGGTAGTGCTACAGACAGTGATCTAATTCCATACTTCTGCTTTGCAATCCTGAGAACAGTTAATAACTATCATGCTCTGGTTACAACACTTAAAATTAAACTTGCACTGCTGTGTTACTTGCACATTAATAGCAACATGACAATTGTAGCAACATTTCAGTAATCCACAAACATTTAAAGAATGCATCAAAAAATGTCTCCAAGATTAAAGGATAATCCACTCCTAACATTACTTGTTCTGTCACATTTCCTTACCAATTTAACAATGGCAAGAATTATATTATATGAATTGTTTTCACTTCTTTAAGGTGCAGCTTATAAAATACCTGAAATACAGTCTTTTGGAATACTAAACATACTCAAGAATTTTGTCAGAAAAACAGAATTTTAAAATGCTGCATATTTGTTACATATTACTTACTAAGACAAAAAACTTTTGAAAAAAACTGCTTTTCTAATAGCCCAGAAATTGCCCCAATTTCTCCTATGAGTGTTATAATTCATCTATGCAGCAACAGCTAAAAATAATATTAGGAAAAACTACTGCTTGTTTTCTCCCATCCCCTCTGGGTCTAAGGACTATAAAAAAATGCCTACATGACCATCACTATGCTTGTGTTTGCAGGTTTCTCCAACAACAAAGTCACATGGCTGCACACTTGCTTGCATCTCTCCACCACAAAATGAACCAGCTCTTTTGACTGAAAGGGGACAAGGGTATCATTTGTTCATGAAATATTGAGTGTCCAGCTCTTGCTGAAGTATTACTATGTTGCAGGAAGTCCACAGCCCTAAAGGAATAAAGAGCCCTTTCTCAAAAATGCTTTTGCTTGTTTGCCATTGTAGCTATCATATTTAGGAACAGAGAAGCCTCTTGTTCAAAGCAAATAATTTTGTGAAGGTTTTTGCTTCTCTCTGCAATTGGACAGGTTCAACCCCTGAATTCCTTTCATGTTTCCTATCACCGACTGGTCCTCTGATCATCAATGACAGCTTTCTTCCCCCTCTTCTGATTGACATGTATGCAAGCTATTGAATCATATGCAAAAGTAATATCAGGTTACTTGTGAAATACAACAGCCTGTTGCTTACAGGATGTTAAAAAACCATCTAAACAGCCTGTTGCTTACAGGATGTTAAAAAACCATCTAGATTCTTCAGCTTTAGATAGACAGCAAAAGGAAGTTTCCAGTTCCTGGCTCATGCATCAAACTAACAACTGATTTCCATAACCATGTAGAAAAAAATGGGGAATGTTTCAATTCCATGTAAGATCATTTATAGAGTTACAGTACCTTTTGTATTTGACATTCAGCAAGGAGTAACCTGCACCTCCAATACACAGTGGATAGAGCAAATATGACAAGTATTTCATAGCCTAATAGACAAGGAAACCAGTTTGTTAGTTCATACTCCATATGAACAGATTTCTCATGGCATTAAATAGAAGACAGCCACATAATCTTTTTCCTGAAAATCTTTTTCTATTCCCAAATGTCTGCTACAATTCCCACTATGCTTCCACTTCCAGTGGTCGTGGTGAAAATTCCAAAGCCCAGTTCAGACAAGCAACCACCTTAGATAGTGTAGGCACCAAGAGACAGCACAAAGATCAGTGTCTTAAAGTAGCTCCCTGCTTAACAACAATGTTGTCACCTATGCTCAACTCCTTTCAGAAATCAGGAACCACATGAACTTGCCTTCAGTAAAAATAACAAGTACAAATACCAGCTTTCAAATTTGTGAGTGGTAACCCTTTCAGACCTCTCTTCACATCAATCACTTGGAATTCTGCTTTTCAGAGCAATGGCTCAACCAGACTGAACAACTGAAAGAACTATTTGTTTCATAAATTATCAGAATTAATTTTCACTATCCGATCATCTACACAATGATGATCCGCTTGACAACTGTGAGGATGTGGAAAATACACTTGCAGAAAAAAAGAGCAAAACAAGTCAATCAGCACGTAACACATACGGACTTTGTAGATCAGAAGTGATAGGATTCCCTCTCACCTGGGCATCATATTCTTCGGTTTTCTTTTCAGAGTCATTGTATGCACCAAACTGCAACAAATATGAAAACCATAATCACATCAGAACATAGGGGGAAAGCATTTGCTGTCCAAATTCTTATATTAAGAAGGTAACAAAGCTTTTAAAAGCTTCTATATAGGAGAGTCATATATTTGTCCTGCGCAGCCTACTAAATATAGGGTAGGCAAAAAGATTCACCTTTAACCTCATATTTTACACCAAACTTCCAGGACTTCTTTGCTTAGAAAAACGTTGTTGAAACAGCAGAATTTGCAAAGCAAAAGCAAAGTCAAGTAGCTAAAAATTTGTCAGGTGCAAGAAGCATTTATTAAAAGCCATAACCATAAAGAGGTCAGTTTTGGATTATCTCCACATGTCCAGAAATTCTGCCTGCATAAACACAGTTCCTTGATTACTGACACAGGAACAAGCAGAGCCACCAGTCACACCAGACACATAGACTTCAAGCAGCACAAAACCCCAGCACTTCTTGTGAAGAAACACTGAGTATTAGACAACTGATTCTTCTACCAACAAGACAAACTTTCAGTGTAGACTGCACTTTGCCACTGCGTGTTCTCCAGTCTCAGCAATTCATTTTACCCAAAAGAATCATCTAAGAGTGTACTGTCTGCAAAACATGACACATCTGCTAGTTCCACATTGGAGAAGTTACAGGTTCATGAAAAAGCCACTTTCTTATTTCAAAACATGATGTCACTTAAGAGTGCCTTTCCAACATAGGGGCAGCAGCACAGTCCCACCTATACAGATTTAACAGGACTGACAGAGAAGTTCTGAAGTTTCTTGCATCAAAAATACATACAATGAGCTGCTTCTTCTAAAGAACTCAAAGAAGCAGGTTTGTAAATGCTCATCCTGCTGTTGGATTAAGCCATTCATAGAGAGATGCACACAAGAAACTTTTATAATTTAAAAAAATTTTCTTCATTTCACTAGAAGCCAAGTTGCACAGTAACTTGGAAACAGATGGATGACTCAAGAGTGTAATCATTATCAGGGCAATGTCTACTATACCTGAAATTTGGGTCTCAAACCTTGCCACCTGATTGTCATTTTCAAGGCCTTCTTCACCTTCCAGAGCTGTGATTAGCAAAAACAAAACAAGCACATGAAAGATTATCATCCAAAGGGACATCTTGTGAAGGATTCAGATAATTAGAATCAAGATTCCAGAATACCTATTTTAGTCACCCATTGCATAAAGCAGTAGCAGCCTGATTGCAGCACACACTCCTGGGTCTACACAAACTGAATGCCATGTTATCAAACAAGTACAACATTTTGATCCTGCACTATTAAGCCTCTTTATCAGATGATGTAGTTCAAGTGAAGTAATGTAGTCATTCCAGGATATCTGAATTGCAGTGCTTAAGTGTGGTTAGCACCAACATGCAACCCAGGTCAGGCATTTAGAAAATTCCAGTAGTCACCTGCCAAGCAAGTTTTCATGTCCCTTCGATGAAGGTGCCTCAGAACTCCTAACAGTGATTAAGCTGGTGCTTACACGGTCATTACATTTCAGTAGTGGACTACAAACAAAAATCAGTGAATCCGCTGAATTATTTGGTTACTTACTATAGTAAGTATAGTAAGTTACTTAGCTGTAACAGCCTGACCCTAATACAAACCAAAAGTTTCAGTTGACCTCAAAATTTCCTCATGTACCCACATTGCTATACAGATTTGACAACTTAGGCAATGCAGCTCCCCAGGAGAGCTACACTCTAGTGAAGCTCTTTGTGGACAAGGCTCATTTGTTTGACTTTAGATACACCAATATTCTCTTCTCACCCACCATATATTCCAAACAAAAACAAAAAAGGGGGGATAGTGTAAAGATGAACCTTTACTGTTATCTTTGATACAAGAGAAAATTATTTCTTACAGAATCAATGTCACTACTAGTACTGCATGAGAAACAGGAGTTAAGTCTAAATTGTGAATAAATTCCTCTTAGCAGGCAATTTCCTCTGAGGTGCACTGTCTGTATGATTGCTGTCACTTTGAGACCGCTGTGCTACCTGCAACACACTGACTAGATGTGGACTTGTGGAATCATGTACAGGCAGTAGTTTCCTCCTTCCCCTATCACCTCAGTCCTGGCACTCAGAATGAGTTGATTGGGGACATCGGGACTGAGATGATTGGGGAAGGAGGCAAAGGGCACACAGCCTGCTCTTTTGACAATGCTTCCATGCAGGCTTGTTGACATGGTTATACTTGCTTGGCCAGGAGTGAGGCCTATCAGGTAATGTGATTGGTGGAACCTCATCATCATTCTGTGTTTGGTTTCTACAGCTGGACCATCCCAGAAAAAACTAATACTTCCAGTTTAGTTATCTGATCAAGGGACACAATCTCCTCTGTCACTGAAAGCCAAGGACACGTGAGCTACAGCAGTATTTTCCAGTAACTAATTTAGCTTTCTTTTTCTATTATAAACTATGGATGTTGCTGCAAATACTGGTATCTGGTGCTACAGCTTTAAGAACTCACCTCAATCACTGCACCCACACCTGCTGGGATCAGTACCAGTAAACTTGTTTGTTCATCCAAAAGGAAAAGAAATATTACCACAGTACTAAAGCACCGCCAAAGCACTAGACAGAAAAAATAAAAATGGAAGGCTTATTAATATTTAAATGAACAGCTGAGATGACAGAAGACTGATGGCCTATTTAGTGCTATTCTGTCTTACACAACCTAAGCATGAATTTTTTCTGTGTACATCTTGATATATCTAGTAGTCCTAGAAACAGCCAGTCATCTCTGGGAACAAGAACATTTTATGCCGTCCTTATCACAAGAGATGAAATAAAATTGGAACATTTAATGAAGAATTCTGTACTGAAGCAATTCAGTAACATGTGAGTACAATTAGGAACTACATTTATGATTCTTGTGTCCAGGAAGCTGAAAGGCTGCAAGACAATATAATGTCAGTATTCAAAACTCATTTATTATTTGTAAATGTTAAGTCTTTTGAATTTGACTTTACTGAGTTTTGAAACTGGCAATTGACTCTTTATTTCTGAAATTCCATGGATCATTTCAAATTTTTATTAACTTTTTGGCATACACATGCCAACAGTAGTACAACTGCTTTAAAAAAACAAATGCACTCTCATAAAAATTGTATATGGGTTCACCACACAATAGAACATGTTTTTCTTCATAAATCAGAATGCCTTCTTTTTTCCCCTTGGGACTGATATACCGTACGTGTTTTAATCCATCTGTAAATATGATAGAATTTGGGATAGTCTCAGAGGTCAAGTGATTCCAGGACTACAATTTTGCTTCATAATCAAAATTGGAAAAAAGCTATTGGAAAAACCTTCATCTGTTTCTAGGAAGGCTTGGCAGGATGTCAGATCACTATGTTTCTCTCATGTTTCTTATACACAAGTCAATGCCCCCATGGTGTCCCCCTCCCCCCATGCCAGGAGCCTCTATTGCTCCTGTTTACATCGAAGCCCAAATCAAGCAAGAGCATTACAATACAGCACTTTCCACCCACAAATATTTTCCAACCTGTAGTTATCTACAAGGAACACAAGGGACTTGCAGAACAGCATTATCTGTGAAAGCACATTCTCTCCACCCACAGAACTTTTTCTGGTCTTCGTTTTTTTTCTCAAAGTTCTCTCTGTTCCTTCAGCAAGGACAACATGGTAACTGACTCAATATTAATCTAATTCCCAATTCCAACACAGTCAAACCTCAGTAGTGACATAAGTGCTTAAACTCAAGTGATACCTGAGCACAGAACTAACAAAGTTAGAACCATCTGTGTAGACTGTTGGTCATCTCTTCTTTGTACAGAAGTCATCTCATTTTGCTATCTCCGTAAACCTACAAAGTGTCAACTTAGATCAAGACTGGAAACACACCAGAAAATAAAAAAGCACACAGACAACACTTGGCATTCTAGTCCATACCTGCTTTTGTAGACATCCCAATCATGCTCCTCTTTTTCTTCCAAAAACTGATGTCATTTTTAAATGCAAGGAAATCAAAGAGAAGCTGCAAATAGGAACAAACATACTCATTTGCTTGAAACATGCACTATTTACAGACTGAAAATGCTAACAATGCATTCAACATGGTATTAAAAAAGCACCTGTTTTAGCAGCTTCTGAAATGAAAATTAAGACTGACGAATAAAAGCTAAAAAGAAAAGTAGCTATAGAAAATCCAGGCACTAAAAGCATTGCAAAGTGACAGGATATATTTCGAATACTACCACTGCAATGCTGCACAAATCAGTGTTATGTAAAGAAAGAGACCCAAGACACGGTAACTCATCACAGAAGTTGAAGAGTGAGGACTGTGAGGAACCACACATGTCCTTGAGAGAACAGGGAAAATCATAATAAATTAAACTAAAAATGCTCTGTATTGGATTGATAGTCAATTTACATTTGGATAGTATCAAAACATTAGTAAAAAACATCCTAAAATACAGCAACCTAGGTTTCCTCTGTATTTTGTCACTAAGCTGACCTAAATTTCCAGGACATTTTAGAATTCAATTTATTTGTATAAAGCTTTTTTATTTAGTATTTTCATTCAGTATAGTTTTTGGTATGTCCTTTAAGCCTTCACCATCTAAAAAAAAAAAGTAAAAAAAAAATCAAATGCAGATTCCATAAATTCTTGCACCACTGGACTTGAATGAGGAAATTTTCAGTTCTTTTGGTGAGATTTGTTTGTTTATGGGAGGGGGTTGTTGTTTCATTTGGTTTTTTTTTTAAATTTTTGGGAAAATGATACACAAAAGAAAAAAGTATCAGAAAAGCCTGTCCCAGTCTAGAGATACCTTGCAACCTGATAAACAGAGTGGAAAAGTTAAATTAAAATGTCATAGAAATCTAAGGCTTTCCAAACAAGTTAACTGTATGTAATGTGAGTATAAAGAAACATAACATTCCAAGTTCTTATCTCTCCCAGAGTATGGGAACTGTTGAGTATAACTGTAGATTATGAAAATGTTGCCAGTGTCTAAAAAAATTGTTCATTTAAACCAAGGTTCAGATTTATGCCAATGCTAAGAAAGGGACAAATAACAAGAACAAAAAAATAATCATGAGTGCTCCACACTTTACAGGAACGCTTTTGGAAGCAACTTACATCGGCTGATCTAAGTTCCTCCAGGGATTAGAAGTCAGACACAAACCCTAGTATACATGCCCCAGCTATGCCACTGCAGTGGTAAACCTTGTGAGAAGTCAACAAAATTTGAACCAATGTTGGCAGTCATACTAATTCTAGGGGCTTTGGTTCAATTACAACATAAAAAAAGTGATAATGAAGGTAAAGTTTTATATTTTAGACTGCGAGTTTCTATATAATTATCTCAAATTTCTGCCTTAGTTAAGGTTTTTATATTAACTCTTTATTGGAAATATAGCTGACTTGTACCAGAAAATGTTTCCTTTCCTCTACTGAAATTACTGTTTTCAAGAATAATTCTTAATAAATGAAACACCTGAAAGTCAGACACATGCTCCCTTTCCTCTTTTTTTCATATTGTGTACTTCCTAAAAACAAAAAGCACTTACATGGAATGCTGCTACGAAGAATGTCAAAGCCAGAAAGTACAAGTTAGTATCAACAAAAATTCCTTTTACTTCATCTGCATCCTTTTCTGAAAATCCTACAAAAAAAGAACAAGACACTGTGCAAAAAGTGCCAGATAGTTCATTGCTGTTATGCTCAAGTCCAGTACGAAAGGAATCTTATGTCACCTGCACAAGATCTGTTAAGCAATCATAAATCCAAAACACAATGGAAGCTTTATTGATAAGATCTTAATGTAACCTATATTTTGGAAGTTATTTAGCTTGCCATAAACAAAACCCATCAGTTACAAGCCTTTAACTTATGCAATTACAATCTGTTTTGTAGTGTTTTCAAAACAGTTAATTCAGCTCTGTATTCTTATTCGCTACCACATGCCAACATATTTTTATCTTTGACTTAAGGAGAAACAACAGAAGATTTGTAGTAGTAAATCTCTTCACCAGTTATCCAGAAAAAAGAGTGTCACCTGTGCACATGAAAGAAACAAACTGAGGGGTTAGTTGGTGTTTCTTGGCCTAAAGTCATTGAAGGTAAGCATACCAAATTGCTGGAGGGAGTACACAGCATCCTGCATGTGGATCCAAAATCGCAGTTTTCCAAGAGATATTTTGTCATATGACACTGTAAGAGGTAGCTCTGTTGTTGAACGATTTATAACCTGCATTTCAAAAAGAAATATTTCATTTTTAATAGCAGAAAAATAGCAACAACTACTTCCATTATTTTTTTTAAAAAAAGTGATTGTATCACACTATAATTTAACCACACTATTTCAAGAACTGTTTTTTAAAGGGAATAAGATCTTAGACTTCTATACCATGCTTGATGTTTTTGTGTTTTTTCCAAGAAATGTTAAATTAGCAATTTGTTCTGTTCAAGTTGCTATAGCAACCTCACTGCTCATGTATACAAATGCCTGAGATGGCAGCACAAAGGGGTAAACGTGTGCTTAAGATAATTCTTTTGACAGTTCTTCTATGAATGCATATACTAAGATTATCTAAACTAGAATATTATAAGAAAACCCAACCAACAAATAAATTGTATCCTTAAGGCCACAGCCACAAATTTATTACATTGTGGCTGATTTTGAGAGAAACTGAAAGGGTGGGGAAGCAAGATAATGCCACTAGCTCAGACTAGTGCAAATACCACAGCTAAAGCTAAGTAAGACAACTTTGGGGTCTGGGGTATCAAAAAAAACTTCCTGCACACCAAAAAAGAAATCTCTGCTAATCCTACTGTATAATCTACATGTTACTTAAGATGGAAAAATAAAAAATAAAATTAAAATAATTGCATCAGTTCCTTCTGCTGATGGCTGTCCATATCCAACTCTCAAACAGGTTTAAAGAAACCCTACCTTGTCCTCTCAGATGTTAGAATACTCAGCAGTTACCTCAGTACAAGTTCAGGCAGTATATTTTACATTTCCAAGGTTAGCTCAGGACTACAGATTGGCAGGCACGCTTTGCAGGAGTTCAAGATCTACTGCTTCAGGCTCCTAATTACTCCCAATCATAATTCCCATCTCAGACCTGCTACTCTACACTGCATCTGTTTCTACAGTAATTAGTTAGCTGACACCTAACTGCTCTGAATGGGCTGCTTCTGATTCTTTCGACACAGAGCACAGTTTCAGGCTCCCCACCCATCAGTGAGATATAAATTGAGGGCTTCGTTCATTCTCCCATTCACTCTTTCCTCTAGTGAGTACAAACAAATCTCAATTTCACCACCCTCCCAAGACCCCGTAAGCTTTTCAGACAGTGGCAGAACATACAGGCACATGAGGGAGGGGAAGGGAAGCTGAGAAAGTTTTATGAATACAGCAGAGAGAAAAGCTTGAGAAACCAGAACAGTGTCAGGGATCTCTGAATGGAACAAAAAATCAAGTTTGGTTAGAATTGACTGTAGAGAACACTGTCAAGATTCTACAGCTTTTTACCAAAAATTATATAAAGATTTTCCAGACTGCTTCTCCTTTTCAAAGGATTCCTGTAATTCAATTAGTCTCCTTTCAATTTCTCAGTCTATCAAAAACAGCATTAACATTAATGGGGAAAAGAATTTTTATCTGTGGAGGATGAACAAGTAACAAAAATTTTGCAAATGACTGGGTGTGGACCTGATTCTTCTGTGCCTGAGAGAATTACAGCCTGTCAGTGGCTGATCTGTTCCCAAGGAAAAGTCTCTTGAGAGTGTCTCTTGCTCAAGGTCTATCTTTGCAAACAATTTCATTTTCTCAAAACAGTTCTGTACAGCTGTTGTTAGTGTGTTTTTCTCTTGTCCCATTAATGGGACGAGAGGTGGTGTTCACTTTTTCAATGATGTTAAACCTGTAGCGTAATATCCTACAAAAAGGCTGAAAAGTTTGAGGAATTAGGGCCTTTCCTAGCAACTCGTTTTGGTGTGCTGCATAAAATCCACACTTCTACATTGTGCCCAACAGCGACACCTGGTAAGCAGCATGTGGCAAATGCACTCTCCACAGAAAAAGAATTACTACGGAGGAGTTAGGGGTGAGGTGGGGAGAAAATCAGATTGCAATAGAAGACAGAGACAGGAATTCTCCAACACCAAAAGCAATCTAAAACAAAGATAAGATTAGAAGAATGAATTCTTTCTCAACAAACAACTAAAAGGCCACAAGTGATGCCTCACAACCTCGATGTGACTGTGGCAGTTGCAAAGCTTTTGAAAGCTTTGCAAGGAATGACCAAGTCCCTGCAATACAAACTACTCTTGCAGTATCTCATCAGAGCATCACACGTTACTTCTAGCACTCTACTTAATCAACACCACAAAACAGTGTGCAAACACTGCAAATAAGTTCAGTGGTATGAATTTTAAAATTATCTTTTTATTAAATTCTGTGCAATCCCCAAAACTCCAGAATTTAAGCATATTTAAGCATAAGAACAAGAGGAACATCTAATCTCTAGACTGCAGTACTTACCACAGAAGACCTACATCTTGATCAAAAAGAGTCAGTTGACAATCTATACAGCCCAGGACAAGCAGGAAAAATGCACCTTCAGCTCCATGATTTTAGGTCAGGCATAGAAAACAGACACTGTGCCCCCATTTACAGTCAAATGTTAACCTGGCTCCACAAAAGCTGTATTACCTCATTTCCTCCTCCTTTCCTGCTCTTCACTTACCCCTTATTCTCACACCAAATGTTTACTACAAGACTACAATGTGTACTTTCTGCAGGGCTTGAGAGCAGTTTGGCCTGTAGCTACTGAGACATCACATAAGCCAGTGCTGAAGGGGAAATTTGCAGTTTTAGTAGAATACTTTTTGCAGCACTTCCCAGGACCTTTAATGACTTTCAAAGGCAGTGAGTTTCAACAGCATTAACTGTGGCATGCATGACAACTGCAGGGATGTCATTAGTAATATGAGAATGCTGAATTTATTTGTAAACAGGGTACATGACTTGACCAGTTAGAAGTTCATATAAATGTACTGAATTGGACTGGATGAGCTGTGATAAGACATTAAAACAAAGGACAATGACTACTAATAAAGACATTACAAATGTATATCTAAAGAAATACTGGACAAAATTATCTTCTATCAAGACATGTAGCAAATGCTCAGGAGTTTATTTTGCTGTACAAATTCGGGGTGTAAGGGACACAAATTTGTAAAGATTATCCTGAACACAAAACAACAAAACCCTTTGTCTGAGCTTAAGTGATGAATTGGAGAGACAATTTAGAAGGTTCATGGGAAATTTACATCTACAAAGGCTTCACAGGGCACATTCAACAGTTTTGAGACATTCCCCAAGACTGTTCTTCTCAGTAACTCCAGTTGCCAGTCAGTGCAACTGAATAGAAGTGCAAGGCTTAACTAAGAGCTGCTAAGATCAACATTATTTAGATACATGGGACTGCCATGTGCAACCTCTAGCAAAGGAGCTGCATGATTTTCTACAAGAGAAGAGTTGGGGATAAACTAAACACAGATTTTTTTTTTATTTTTTTTTATTTTTTTTTACTGCTGGAGTGATTGAATAGTAAAGCAGGTTGCCCATAGAGGCTGTCACCTCTCCATCCTTGGATATAACCAAAACTCAACTAGAAAAGGTCCTGAAAAACTCACTCCATGTGATCCTCCTCTGAAAGGGGCACTGGACTAGCAATCTCCAGAAATCTCATCAACTTCATCCTTCTGTACTTCCATTACAGAAGTTTCAAAGCCCTGATTTATCTGAGTGCACAAAATCATCGGATGTACTGTAACACCAAACTTCCAGGTGCTCAAGTTACTCCAATGTGATACAGAGCAGCACCAAGAAATTTAACCACAAGTGGATTTTGAGGAGATAGAATAGCTACTGACTTAAGTGCAGCTCCACTATCTGCTGTGGAGGTTGTTAATATGCCTAGAAAGTATGAGAAGCTACTCTGGGATGCTAACACAACTTCTTCATATTAGGAAGTCAAACTACTGAGGAGACTGCTCCTGCCACTGCTGGTGCTACATTGATGTCCTCCATATCCACCCAAAAGGCAGAAGCAGCGAAGTCCAAACATATTTGGTGGAATAGAAGACAGTGACTGACAGATACTTCAGAGGGAAGTCTCAAAACCCAGATCCAGCTTCTGCAGTTACCACAGTAGGTCACATTAAATTAAGTGGTCATTGAGTCCTTTTGTGCATTTATACTTTTTCATTACAGCCAACAACCTATGAGAAAATCTTAATTAAAACAACATTGAAGATTACTGTTAAAATTGTTAAATGTAATTAAAGGTATTCTATTACTCACCATCAAATCTTTCACTCTGTTGCTTAGCTGATCAATAAATAATATTGGAAGGTAATGCACTGTCTTCCCCAACTGAACCCTAGGATGTTTAAACATGGATTTTATGACTGTAGTGATCTAAAAAGAAAACTACTTTTATTCAAATTAGCACTCATTTATCACTTTCAGATCTACCCATGTAGAAATTTCCCACCATCTTTTCAGGCACATTTTCTTTTAACACACAGAAAGAAATTAGCCTAGAATCAATCTTTCACTGAAAGACACCGGTATTGAAAATTTTTTGTTTGATTCTTCTGTAGAAAGACTGAATAAACAAATAAAAATACAAATGAAATTGGTTGTGATGATGCTGAAGCTTTTGTATGACCAAGGGAAATTTAAAAGTCTGGAAGAGAAACATGCTGAAGTTTACTGCCATATATTTGTATCCATTGTTTCAAATATCCTCCTCCTACTGTGAATATGACACCAGTGCACCATCTCTCCCCCACTCATCAGTGCCTGGCAGGACATCAGTCTCAAGCTCTGGCCCACATGAGACCATGAATGTGATGGCTGATGCACAAATGCGAAGGTCACGTATTACTGCAAGGACTGTACAAGGAACAGAAATCTTCTCTGCCATCTACAGAAGCTCTCGTTTGGATTGCTTTTGATTGACACCTCACCAACCTGCATGAATCCAGTATAAACTTCCTAGCCTTCAAGCCCTCTATCAAATTGGTTACTGTAAAGTTATTTAGCAAATTATGAACTACAAGCAATTGGTTTGTCAGCATCTTAGAAAAGTATTTAGCCAATGCCCTAACAGAGATAAAATCTTTAAGTCTTCACTAGAAAGGCAGTTATCTACACTGTGATGTTCTTGGTAAAAATCCAAGGAAGTAGCATGATGGAGATTTTTAGAGCCTGAAAGTTGAATTTTAGCTGTTGACAAAAGAAAGAAACATCTATGCATGCTAAGAAAGACTGCATATTAAACACACAATGTGCAACAGTAACACTGAAAAGTAACTGAGGGTCAGAAATACTGCTTGGTTATTTAACTGAAGTGATTAAGATTTCTATGTAATAATTATGATTCAAGCTATTGTTAGTGAAGTTGCAGCAGGTTATTTCATATCCAAATTATTTTCCTGTATAATGCAATAACATCACAGCACTGATGCAAATCAACCAGAAAAAACTTCCCAGCCCAACAACCCCTTCTTGCTATGGGTTTAGCTATTCTGGCTGCCAAGCTACCCCAGAACGCCAGGGCCTGCTGGTTAATCAACTACTTTGGATTTAAGAAGGTACTTGTAGAGAAAGGCATCAACACACAGCACCACAAACCTACACAGCACTACTTATATGTTTGATACTGGAAGCGATTGAAGCAAGCTGTGAGCAGAAGCTACTGCCTGCACCTAGAGGCCTAAAAACCCATCCCTGTTTGTTAGTATTTTCTTGAGTAAAATGACATAACGTAGGAACACACACTGTCAAAGCAAAATTAAGCAAATCATAAAGGGAGAAAATATATCCTAGGAGACCAGCTGTGCCTCTTCAGCACTTGCAGTTTGTACAGTTTGTAACTTGCAGATGAAAGATAATTAGAAAAAGTCAAGGGATGGCAATTGCTCTGAAGGCCAGAAGGACAACTGGAGAACAAATGGATTTGAAGTCTGCTGTAGCATTTTACCTGTGTCTTTGTAGTCCTGTTTTGCCTTACTATGGTAACTCCACACAGAAAAAGTATCCTAAACTCTGTGCTGTCCAGGAAGCAGGTATCTCCAATAAGGCTTCTGAGTATGTAAAATCTTAGCAGCAATTTGTCACTACCAAAATGCAAGCATTAAGATCATCTGTTCTTGTCTCTAGGTGTCCATTTAAACATAAAATACTAAATACTAAAATACTATATATATACATACTAAAATACAAGAAGTCAAGGAAGACTTTTGAAGAAATGTGCCCTAAGTTTTTAATAACATATCTGACAAAATTAAGTCATTGACTTACATTTTCATGTAACGGTGAACATCAGCAGGAAGGGATGATCCATCAAACACAAAATCTTCCACCATGACATTTAAGGTCAGTCTTGACCTCCAGTGAGAGACAGGTTCATCCAAGGCATTGGTGTCTTTTTCTGCTTCAATTTGCTTTTAAGTAAGAATAAAAATACATACTGCTAACCAATGCAAAATTTTGAATAGGGTAATAATATAACTCACAGAATCCAGGGAATCATTAACTATATCAAAAGCCAGAAGCCCACTAAGAAACAAAAAACCCCAAAATTTACCTTAATTTTGACCAGATTAAGTATTTTGCTCAAATACAACAGAATGGATTTTAAAGACCCACCAGAATCTGACACTGAAAAACTTCAGTGTCCACTCACAGCCTTATTCATCAAGAAGGAATATTCATCTAATTAACCTTTATCCCTTGGGAATGTGGATAGTAATAAGAAAAAATCACTTTGAAATTAGGACTGTAATCCAATGCTACTTCAAAACAGTCAGAAGGATGTGGATGATCAACCAAACGTTATCTGTTTGTCCTCATAAATTATTGTTCTATTTTACAACAGCAAAGCATATTATTTTAAATCAATTCACTATGGAAAGCAGCACCATCCATTTACAGAGCAATATAGTACTTCTACCAAAAGCACTGAATCCTTGAAGTAATTATTGTTAACTAGGGAAGTGCTTTAATAACTACCCAGCATTTTAAATAGCTCTGCCTCTGCTTTGCTGAGTAGTCTACTATTAACATGATAATCAAGAAGAGGATTTTGATTTTCTTCTTTCTGTTGTATCATCATTAGTATAAAGATGCAAGCACAGCAGATACTAACACTAGAAGCGTCTATAAAGCAAATTACTTATTTTGCAGATGTTCTCCTATAGATGGAGCACACACCTACCTGTGTGGCTGATTCACCAGTGAGCAAATGAATCTCTTCTGGCTTGGGGACCATGTATGTGGTCAGAGGGCTTACTATATGCACATGCTTATCATCATACCAAGGCAAAATGCCAGCATGATGAAGAAATACAAATGCATATAATGTGCCATTATTTCGGGTTTTCTTTGGTACAGAGACATTCACTGTCCTAAAATACAAAATAAACATATTATGAGATGACATAACACATCGTGAAATATTTAGCTATTACTAAACATTTAGGTTCCCTGGAACACAACAATTACTTCTGGCTATCATGTTCCATGGCTGGATGGGGTCATTTTTTTATACTCCAGTACATATCACAATATATTAATTTCCAAAGATTGACTATTTACTATTACATTAAGATAGTTTAACCTTTTTTGTCCTAGATAACACAGGACTACATCAATCAATTCTTTTGTTGCTTTCCCCTACTGACAGGTCACAGGGCCAAAATTATGACTGCACTTGTTAAAAAAAAGCCGCATGTGCTGAAGATACATCACAGATCGCATACACAATACGCAGTTTAAAAAGAAAATCACAAAGTTTTGCCAAGCACTTTGCATTAATAAAATATCTTCTCAGCTATGGCATGCCAAGCACAAAACTCTAAACTGGAGCCCCAAACCATGAAGTCACTCCCCTTGTACTAGCCAAGAAATCATCCTACTAGCACCCTTGCATAATGCCTCCTCTCTTCCTGTAGTCTCACTCAGCTTATTCTGCTCTGAATACTTTCAATGGCTTAGCAGACCCTGTCAGTAAAACAATTCTTATAATGTCTCTCAAAGATGAAGTTCAATGTGACCTAAACTGCAACCAACAAGTTCTTTAGCCATAGAGAATGAAGAGAGTAGAATAACCTTAGAGACTACGATAAGAGAGTCTAGACTGCGGCAATTATTTTAAACAAATGAACAAAACAAAAGTGAGACAACAAATATGAAGAGCAAAACAAGTAATTCCAGTCATTTTAATTGTTCAGAGGCATATGTAAAGTGCAGTGTTATACTAGAAAGTTTCTCTAAGGGCATAGTCTTGGCACCAATATCCTTTCAGAAGATCCTCAAACCCTAGATAATCAGAAAAGAAGGCTTTATCGCGTGATTTTAGCAGAGAAATAGTTATGGAAGAGCATGTTGCTAAAACACATGAAAGAACATGGTTTGACATCTAAGTCCTGTCCCAGGTCTGACACCAGAGCAATGAAGAACAAAACAAAATGTGTAGCCAGTGTCCTACCTGTGTGATTAGAGGCAAGTCTCAAGCATTTCCAGGCACATTTGTCTTTAGATTTTCTCAATGGAAAGTAACTTTTATGATTATGAGCAAGGCATACTTCTGCAAAATGTTTGCCTGTATGGCTGAAAACAGCACCCTGATCCAACCTAACCAATAGTGAAATCTACCTTGGCTTCATGCATACTTCCATCCATGTAACTCCTAGTTAGGATGCACGCCTCAGAATTCAACAAAGAACTCTGATACCTTGCATACTGCTGGCCCAGATCCTTACCTTTCAAATTTGGACTCAATATCAAAATCCTCCACATTCAAAACGAGATCTATATTACTCTCAGCACCAATGCTTGACCGTGTGGTAGTGTACACACTTAACTGAAATCAAAACACAGCACAGAGAAATTAAGAGTATGAAAACAAATTCATGCATCACTATGTTTAGAGCACAAGTCTGTCTTTCAGCTTCACTAATTCTCCCAGCTGCAGGAAGGTTGTATACACAGGGAAAGAAAATAGTGTACTCAAGTCTTTCAGCAACTTTTGGGGGCAGAAACACAGTCATTTTAATGGGATGACCTGTTCTGTAAGTTGAAGGAGGTGGAGCCATTTCACAGAACCACAGATCATGTCAATAAAGGAAAGGTTCTCCGCCAGAGCTGGAAAGGACTTCTGGAGATCCCCCCCACCAAGGCAGGGTAACACAGGAAGGAAGACATTTAGTTTGGTTTGGAACGTCTTCAGACAGGGAGACACCACCATCTCGCTGGGCAGTCTGTTCCAGTGTTTTGCCACTCTCAACATAATGAAGTTCTTCCTCACACTTTAGCGTGAGTTCTTCTGTTTTAGTTTATGGCCATTACTCCTCCACCTGTCACCAGGCACCACTTAGAAGTGTCTGGCACCATCCCCTTGGCACCTATCCTTTGAAATATTTATATGAATTAATGAGATCCCTTCTCAGTCTTCTCTGGACTAAACAGGCCCAGCGTTTCTTCCGCAACGCTGCTCTAACGTGTGTGGCAACAGGAATATGAAATCAATAAGGAACACGAGCCATAGTCCTACCCGTGCACCAGCCAAGGGAGCCCTCCCCACACTACCGAGAGGGCGTGGGAGCGGCTCGCCCGGGAGGGAGCAGGGACAGGAGGCAGAAGCGGGGACAGAGGGCACGGACAGGGACAGAGGGCAAGGGGCAGGGTCAGGGGTGGTACCGAGGAACCCTTGACTTGGGCAGTGCGCCGAGGGCCGTGCCCGCCCCGCTTACCTGAAGCTTGGGCCTCTGAGCCAAGTAGGGCCAGACGCATCCCCCGGCCGCGCCGTCCGCCGCCGTCGGGCAGGGCCGCGTGTAGACGATTCCGTACATGACCCAGCAGGTGTGCGCCACGTACACGGTGAACACGCCCACCACCAGGCTGGTGAAGGAGCTGCGGCTCAGCATGGTGACGGTGCCGATGGCGGCGGCCGCCCGCCCCC
>NC_031769.1:87586922-87658335 GCF_001522545.3 Parus major
CCGCCCCGGCTGTCCGTCACTTCCGGCGCGCGCGGGAGGCACCGCCTCCTCCCCCCGCTCCCGCCCGGCAGCCGCTAGGGGGCGCTGTGTGCAGGGCCCGCCCCCGGCTGCGCTCAGGGCTTGGATCAGAAGGGTAAAGATAATACTGGTGATAATGATAATAATGATGGCAACCAGAGTCACTCGGGATCCATTCGGTTGGAACAGGCCTCTGAGATCATGCTATGACATCAGCTAGACCATGGCACAAAGTGGTGCTTAAACACCTCGCAGGGATCCATCATCCAATTCCATCTCCCTGGTTAGCCCATTCCAATATCTAATCACCCTTTCTGCGAGGAAAGTCCGCCTAAAGTACAACCTAGACTCTCATGTGCAGCTTAAGACTTTGTCCTCTCATCCTGTTACCTGGGAGAAGAGGCTGACCCTCACCTGGCTGCAGCCTTCTTTCAGGCAGTTGTAGAAAGTGATAAGGTCCCCCCAAGTCCCCTTTCCTCCAGGCTAAACACCCCCAGCTCCCTCAGCTGCTCCTCACTGGACTTGTGCTCCAGACTCTCCATCAGCTTTGTTAACCTTCTCTGTACATGCTCCAGGCACCTCAATGTCCTTCTTACATTGAGGGGCCCAGAACTGGACACAGCACTTAAGGTGATGCCTTACCAGTGCTAAGTACAGGGGGACAGTCACTGCTCTGCTTCTGCTGGCCACACTACATCTGGCACAGGCCAGGAGGCCATCGGCCTTCTTGGCCACTTGGGCACACACACTGGCTTATATTCAGCCAGCTGTCAAACAGCTCCCACAGGTAATATTAACAGCAACAACAATAATTGTTGGAATAATAACAACAGTAAGAATAATAATAAAAATACCCTTAGTCTAAGAAAAAAATTACCTTTGGTATGCAGGCATAGCCTGCAATGTAGTGCAATGTGATGAAGAAAAGAAGTTGGGGAAATGACAGGAGCAACATTTCAAGGCTCATTTCAAGGGGTCCTGAGCAAACTGGTCTACTGGAAGATGTCCCTGCCCATGGCACAGGGATTGGAACTGGGTGATCTTTAAGGTCTTTCCAACACAAACCATTCCTGCTGTACTCTGCACTGGTGTGGTCTCACCTTGAGTCCTGTGTTCAGTTTTGGGCACCATAATATAAGACAGAACTGTTAGAAAGGGTCCAAAGGAGGGCAATGAAGATAGTGAAGGGCTTTGAGGGGAAGCCAAGTGAGAAGCGGCTGAGGTCACTAGTCTGTTTAACCTGGAGGAGACACAGGGGAGGCCTCATCACAGTGTATAACTTTCTCATGAGGAGAAGAGGAGGGACAGGCATCACTCTGTGGTGACTGCTGAAAAAATCCAAGGGAGTGGCCTGAAGTTGTGTCAGAGGAGGTTTAGGTTTGGTATTAGAAGAAGGTTCTTTACCCCGAGGGTGGTTGGGCACTGCAATCAGCTTCCCAGGGAGTGGTTACAGGTGTCCAAGTAGTGTTTGGACAGTGCTGTCAGGCACATGGTGTGATTCTTGGGGATGTTCTGCACAGGGCCAGGAGTTAGACTCTATAATCCTTGTGGGTGCCTTCTGACTCAGCATATTCTGTGATTCTGTGAACAGGAACAAACAATGAAGGATGGGCAGAACCAGAAGGGGAGTGTCTGGTGCCCATTCACGAGCTGAGGAAGCAGCCCCTGGGAAGCACGACTGCCAGGCTGTCAGTCACAGTCTGCTCTCATAGGCCTGAGCTACCAAACATTGTCCTTCAAGGGAGCTGGGAACGCTCTTCCCAGCCCTGTGCTTGGACTGAAAAAAGAGCGTTTCTTGTGGTCCTTGCATGTCTGCCTGTGTGGGTCAAGCAGAAGAAAGTGATGATGTGAATACTTACCTCAAGTAAGCACTCCTCAGCTGAGGAGCTTGGGCAGAAGGTACCCAGGGGCAGAAGAGACACAAGCACAAGTTACAGCTAACTTCCCCAGCAGCTCAGTGAAGTGGCTGATCAGGAGTTAGGTGAAGGGCATTCAGGCCTGTCCTGATTTCAGCTGGGATAGAGTTAATTTTCGTCCTAGAAGCTGGTATAGAGCTGTGTTTTGGGTTTAGCATCAGAATAATGGTAGCACACTGATGGTTTGGTTGTTGCTTAGCAGTGCTTACCCCAAGTCAAGGACTTCAGCATTCTGTGGCCTGCCAGTGAGGAGGTGCTGGGAGGTAGCATAGGTGGGACAGCTGACTCAAACTATCCACAGGGATATTCCATACCACAGAATGTCATGTCCAGTATATAAACTGGGGGGTTACTGGGAGGGGCTAATCACGGCATCAGGCAGCATGTGGTGAGCAACTATATTGTTCATGAGTTGTGTTTCTTGGGTTTTATTCCCCTCTCTCTTTTTCTTGTATCAGTATATTATTATTATTACTAACAACAACAACAACAACAATAATAATAATAAACAACTTTACTTAAACAACTTTACCAGCTAGAGTTAATCTACAGCAATTCTTTTTGGCATCTGATATGGGGCCCAGCAATAATGACAAATCTGACTAGAATGCATTAGAACAAATACAAGTATTCATTATATTAGTTTCATAGTAGCTGGTCATAATGTTTACTTATTTGCTCTCAAAGTTGGTGTGCTTTTTCTTAAAGTTGCATTATGTGTTACCTCACTTGCAGTATGTGTTCCCTCTTGTGCTGTTTATCACCCATGGGGACAGAGACGAGGTTATAATTTTGTACTTTGCAACCCTGGTTTAGGATATAATGGAATAATGTAACGGCCATGGAACTAACCTGGTGTTTGTACTCAGCACTGCTGTCAGCTCTGGACTTTGGGAGCCATCTTTGAAAAACTATTACTAATTATGCCTTTCACCTTTTCTCCTTGGAGAATCAATCCATGGAGGAGACATCTTCTAAAAATTATTGCTATGTGTCCTGCATGTGTTCTAGGTCTGGTGTAAGGTCAAACAGCTATTTAAAAATCCTACCCAGAGACATGCCCTGGGACTGGATATTTCCTAAGTGGCAGGGTGTAGAGGTGTATTGGGTTTGCATGGCCAAGTTTTGGTAGCAGGAGGGGGACTGCAAGGGTGGCTTCTGTGAGAAGCTGCCAGAAGCTTCCTCCATGTCCAGTAGAGACAATCCCTGGTAGTCCCAAAGCTGGGCGTGCTGCTGGTCAAGGCAGGGCCAATTAGAAATTGTAATGCTTCTGTGATAACATTTAAGAAAAACAAACAAAAAAAAAAACAAACAAAAAAAACCCAAAAAAAAGTTTTTGGGCAGTTGTAATTTGAGCCAGGGAAAAGAGGGGTGAGAACATGTGAGAGGAACAACTATGCAGACACCAAGGTCAGTGGAGAAGGAAGGGGAGGAGGTGCTCCAGGCACCGGAGCTGAGATTCTTCTGCAGCCCGTGATGCAGCTCATGGTGAGCCAGCTGTGCCTCTGCAGCACATGCAGATCCACAGGGATGCAGATACCCACCTGCAGCCTGTGGAGAAATCTGACACCAGAGCAGATGGATGCCTGAGAGAGGCTGTGACTCCAGGAGAGGCCCATGGAGAGAGGAGCCCATGCTGGAACAGTCTGTCCTGGAAGGACTGACTGCACCCTGCAGAAGAGTGACCCATGCTGCAGCAGTTTTGGGAGGATTATTGCCCATGGGATGGACTCATGCTGGAGATCTGCCAATTTGGCTGATCCTACCCAATCAAAACTTTGATGTACTTTCATGTGGAAGGTGATAAAGTTCCTGTAATGCATGTAAAAAATACACCAGATTACTCCTGCCTCAGGCAAAGGCAAACCCATTTGTGGGATGAATTGCATGCTCTGCCAATGAGGAGGTGCACAATTAAGTTGGAAGGTATCATGTCCAGGGCAGCTGACCAGAACTGTCCAACGGGGTATTTTTTACCACAGAAGGTCATGCCCAGTATATAAACTGGGGTGAGTTGCTGGAAGGGGCTGATCACTGCACAGTGAGGGGCTGGGCATTGGTCAGGGGGTGATAAGTCATTATGTTGTGCATAATTTGTTTCTCTTGAATTTTATTCCTGTCTCTATTGTCACCTTTTTCATTATTATTTTATCTTATTTCAGCTTTTAAACTGGTCTTATCTCAATCCCCAGGTTTTTTCCTTTTTTTCCCTCAGTTCTCCTCATCCCACCAAGGTGGGGGGAGAGTGAGCAAGTGGCTGCACGTTACTGTCAGCTGAGGTAAACCACAACAATTCCATCACTGGAAATTAAAGAATAACATTAAGTAAAACACTAACAAGTCTTCCCTTGAAATCCTCATATCATGCTGAATGTCTGTCATTTCTCTGGTGAGCTTCCCAGTGTTTCACTTTTATTCTTGATACTGTTCATATTAATGGTTCAGCTTACACTCACCACACCTCAGAGGATGCCTTTTTTCCACCCTCCATTAGAAATTTTTCAGGTATATATGTCTGGAGTTTCTTGTCTGTTTCCTGGATAAAAAAAAAAAATGCAGCCAGAGCTAATTCAATCTAATTTAGACAGACTTCTTCTCCCAGAATTCTAAAGCACCTTTTCTGAATATTTTTTGATCTTTGTTCTTCTTTAAGCACACGAAATAGAACTGGAGACAATATTGGTGTCACAGAGGGATATTGTTTCTCCTCTTTCTATTTTTACCCCTTCCTCCCCCTTTAAACACCTGTATTCCATCATCCTCCCAGTCAGAAAAACACTCTTTTCCTATACACACTGACACAGAGAACACACATCAACAAAGCATGCCTAAACATACATGGACTCAGTCTTGCTTACAATTATGGTTTGTATCGTTTCCCTTATTGTAAACCCTGTTGTTAAAAAAAAAAGAAAAACTGGAAAGAAAAATCCAGAGGAAACCAAGTTTTTTTGTTTCATTTTTTAATTTGGCTTCAAGCTGAAAATTTAATTTACAAGCCATTCATGAGGACAATGTCCAGTTAGGCAGAATGAACCATGACTGCATAACTGCACTCAACACTTGTAGTGTATCATTTAGGTCCCATTCAGTAAATCATTGTATACTTTCTATAGCAGTTTAAGCACCTACATCATATGCTCACTTCATCACACCCTATAGTCCATTTTAACCTATCAGACAAGTAACAAGAGAAGAATGCTCAAATTGAGGTATTTCCTTTAAAAATTTACTGATCACTGGCATTCAGAGGTAATGTTAAATCATATAGTTTTAAACATTGAAAAAATGTACAAAAACCAAGTTCATTTTTAAAAAATATTATCCTTAGTCTTCCATGCATGTTAATAAAAAATATAAAAATCAAATTTATAACACTGAAGCTACACCTTTTGTTTTGCAAAAGTATTTCCACAATTGGAGCCACAAGGTATGGTCATCTTTAGTACAATACTTGCTTTTGCTCTTCTTTTTATGAAGTATAGTCAGTTCAGTGCAAAGGTAATAGTCTATGTACACATCATTGGAGCCACATGAGGGAAATTTACAGCAGAAAATATGCATTTAGATCATTATTATCCAGTAGCACTATATATTGTTACAGATTTACACTGCACATCCAAGGGCTCTTACAGTAAAACCTTTTTTTATTTAAACACACCAGGTCTCTTTGAGCAGCCTTGAAGCCAGCAACAGAAGTTGTACCACTGATGGAGCAACCACGTGAAACCTCACAAGTGAGTTCCTACAAAACAGCTTCCTGCTCTGTCAAAACAGCTTTCCAGCAAAAGCATCCTTTTCATGGCAGTGCCTAACTTGGATTCAGTAGCAGTACAAAAAAATTCCAAAATGTGATCATTTCAGTGTTAACTTTTTCAGTTTTGTATTTCAAGTTTCAAGTGTGTTCAAAAGCACAGCAATCTTTTTTTCCCCCAAAATATAAAAATGATATCCTCAATGCAAGTTTAACAACAGAGATCAAAATTATTTTGTTTTCTGAGTTATTTCTCAGCTTGTTGATTACTCAATTTTACTTTTCCAAAAAAATATGAACTAGTACCTGTGATCAAATTAGAAATGTCTCACACAGCTGGAGAGACGCTGGGAATTATAAAAAAGTTTAGAAAGTGGTCCCGTTGAATGGATGTCAAATACTTTCAGCACAATGCTGCAACATTTAAGTAGTATAGTACATAATACAAGGTTAGCTGATGCTTACTCTTGGTCCTCTTCCAGGAAACAAATTCTACCACTTCTAAAGAAATTCACTTCTGACTTCTATTTCTAACATTGCTGATTTACATGGACTCTTAATACCCTTAGAGCAATCTGAAAAAGCAATATAAACAAATCACCAAACACAAACAACTATAGAGACAAGCAGTTGCAATGGGTTTGCTTTTTGTCTAAGTATATACAGTTGCTAAGGAGACATGTTTAACTTAAAGGAATTCTAATTCACATATTTAAAAATACAATTTCATTTTTAGATGTTTACTTTAAAACTGCTTTTGTTGTTTGGAAAATACAGCACTGGCTAACCTAAATGTCGTTTTTGAAATATAAGAAATATTTTAATTGAAGTTCATTATAAAAGGAAACATAGGACAAAAAATATATACTTAGGCCATAAAAGATCTTTCAAAGTTTATTTCTTTAGCATTGAAAATACAAAATTGTCTTCATGCTGGATAGTGAATAAAAGACATGTATTTGGGTTTTCCCCATATACATTCATAGACTTAGAAACTACCTATTGTCAGATGAATTTAATTTCCAGTACCATGGTAGGATGAAAAGTGTCTGAGTGTCAGCTTCTTCAATATCCATGAGGAGACTTTGTTTTCAGTTACATTTATAGATTCTGCGTTTGTAACATGGAAGTGAACAGGCTCACACTGAAAGTGATATATATATATAGTTATATATATATATATAGCAAGTCAGGAGTCAATCCAAGGTTTCACTGTAAACTTCTAATATTTCTAAATTTAATTTCTTCTTACTCACAGGAACAAGGAGAATCTCATAAGCTCTTTCAGACCTCCTGTCACCTGGATACACCTGCAATAGTTGAAGCGTATGAAAAGAAAAAGCAGTTCTTTACCTGATGGCAGGCACGAGCTAAAATAGTACATGGGCTTTTAGTTTTGGATAACATTACCAGAAGAGGACTTGAATATTCACCTGCTGCTCCTGGCTCAGGGAGAAAAGTCCATGAATGTCACTTCAGCTTAAGAGGCAGCAGGGTCTCCCTCTGGCTGCAACAAACCTACAAAGAACAGTCAGCACAAGCAAGAACTAGGGATACAGAAAACTGAATTCAGCAGCCCAAGAGGCAGAAAAGAGCCTTCTTTACTGTGGGAAAAGGCCAGCTGCAGAGTGAAAGCTTTGCTGCCACGCTGGGCACACATGAGATTTTCTACTTGCTGGTTTGGGATCAGAAGTCCAGCCTGATTTTCCTTCAGCTGACTTCGGCTCAGAACTGGCGCTCTTAAATAACACCCCACTGACAGTATAGAGTATTACAGAAGTGATGACTTTTTTCTCTTGCTTCTAACATTTTTGGTCAAAGTGAAAAAATTGAAATGTAACACTCTATCAACAGATTATCATACAGCACCTTTTTTGAGATGCTCAAGCTATCTCAAGTGAGCTCTGATATTCATATGTCTCTGTGCAACTTAGCTCAGAATAAAGCATGATAACTGTGTTAATAAAAAAATACCCCAAAGAGCTAAGTTGTGTAACAGGAATAACTTAGTGAGGTGCAATCAGTGTTCAGGTGATTCTACTGCTTCTATTCCCAGAGACCCATCATCTGAAAACTGCAAATACATCTATACCCCAAGGCTGGCCTGCACAGGGGTACTCTGCTCTGCCATCCTGCTAAGGAAAGTGGAATAAACAGCCACTACCATCACACTAGTAAAATCACCAACTAGTAAAATGATTTTGTATAATGAACTTGCAAGACAATCTAGGCAGTGTCAACTACTGTGCAGAAATGTCTCAGCATATCTCACAGAAACATAAACCCTCTATTTTATAAGTCTCTTATATCCTCTGCTCTCTTGGTATCACCCACTTCAGTTTAAGCACATTACACACAATAAAGCACACCACACCATCCAAGGAAAAAGAAGCTGCTTTCTACAAAACAAATCACTCTTCCACTTGAAGAAGTCAAAGTAAGTATTATCTTGAAAGAAATCTGAAATGCTTCCTAGAGAAAGAAACTCTCTCGAGTTGAGCACTATGAGATGCAGGAAATACTCACAAACTCAAGTTCAAACACATGTAAAGGATATCCTGTTTGCTGCTGAGTTCTCTCAGTAGTTTTACCACTGTATTGCCATTTATACATGGTTTGACCACAAGATGTTGGTGACTAGCATTGTATACCCAGTTCCCCACCATAATTATTCCACAGAATGATCACCTTTGTGCCTCTGAGGTGGTGCTGGAGGGTTTTTACCTGTAAGAAGATCTTACAGGGTTCCTATCATGGTTTGAATACTTTTCTCCATAATTCAAAGAAAAAGGGCAGGGTGAGAAGATGAAATCTCACTGTCTACACTGTCAGTGACCAAGACATTACTGGGATGTTGCAGTACCTTCAAGTTGCTGCAGGACCTTCAAGAAATCACTCTCTGAATAAAGACCGCCTGGCTTATATACTACCTAGTCAGGATAGCAAAATTATCTGAATGACCATCTCAGCCTTCCTGTTCATATGTGAAACAGACATTGCAGTTTTGCTGAACTGACCAATTAATAATTTAATTAATTAGTAACTAACTCTTACTTCCTATTTTGTATTCTTCCCTTTTTTTTTTTTTTTTTTTGTAATGATCTATTCAGGATCATTTAAGTTTTCCTAATCAGCTGAAGTTCAGATACCTAAAAATTAGCAAACTATTTGAAGTGCCTGGTTCACAGGGAAGTTTTGTGCCTCAATATGGTTTTAGGACCCAAATTTGAATTTTACTAATGTAGAACGCTTGACCAGTGTATTTATCATTTCCTTTTTCTAGAGCACTCATGAAAGCTCTGCTAGAGGAAAAAAACAGAGACTTCACATTTCAGAAAATCTTATGACCCACACTCTGACTAAAGAAAAATTGAACTTAGTTGGTTAGAGCTTTTAATCAGAATTTTGTTTTTCCTCCAGCCTAGTTTAGTCCCGTAACATACGCAAAGCTGTGCTTACAGATTTTTTTCCCTGAGATCACAGGATCTACAGCATATGCAACTATAGTTCTGCAAGTAGTATTTTTTCAAATCAGGGCAGGTTTGTTTGTTTGTTTTTTTAATTTGTCCTTTAATGAGAATACTATTTTTGAATGTTATTTTGAAGGAGCAGAGAGCAGGTGACTGAAAGAGTAAATTAAAAAGCAATAATTAACACATGATAATATAAAAGTAGGAAAAATAATTCAAAGGCAATACCAAAGATGAACTTACCAGGGAACTCATAAATAAATAAAGCCACACCCACTTTAAAAATTCATCAGATGTTGAATTGCAACAATGACTTTTCCACAAAAACATTCACTGCATTTTAAGAAGACAAAAATACTCCAACCACCCCTAGGCCTAAATTAGCTAACAGAGGTATTCAGCGTGCATGAAGATATTAATAAAGAGCTCTGTGTGACACTTAGCTACTTACTTCTGGCAGCTGTGTCACTAAAGAGGTTGCATCACTTCCCTACTGCACACGTGTCCCTTTCAACCCCTGTGACCTAAGGATTTATACCTTGAAAACGAGATTAGTAAATACACAGGTCTGGTTGCTATTTATCATACCTAGATCATGCTAGCTACAATAAATGCATCAAAACATATAGTGCAATTAATTAATATAAAACTAAGTGTACAGTCTAGTTTCTGCAGGCAGCTTATAAATTTCCTATGAAGCATTTAAAATTTATCTGCTACAGCAACAGACTCCCCAAAAAATCTGTAATAACACTTGCCATACTTTGCTAGAGGCAGTGATTTAAACATGCTTTGCACCTACTAAGCATTTGTTTGGTCTTAGCGGGGTTTTGTTATGTTTGAAAAAATATAAATGAAGCAACAAAAAAACCAAACCAACCCCCCAAAACTTCAAATATTTTGGATTTTGTAGTTTTCTGGGTTACTTTAAATATTTGTTCAGGCATGTAAGAAGAGATAACCAGCCTTGGCTGAGTATCTCAATATGCAAAAATTCATTCTGGGTGATGCAAGAACTCTACTGGCAAGAGATGACAGTATTATATAAGAGTACAAAAATGATCATCAGAAATGTCAAATGCCTCACACCCCTGGCATTTTCTGTGTAAGGATCATTTAAGTTAAACAGTGCAAAGAACCAAAGTAATTTCTGCATATGTCTCCTTGTAAATTTAGAGGGTGTTTATACTACCTGTTTAAATATAACCATCTGCCTATAAAATCACTATTTTAATGGAAAGCATCAATGTTTGGTGAAGGGGAAAGGAAGTTTTCACTTCTACTCTGACTTTACATCAAGTCACAGAAACCTGACTCACAACTCAGCTGCTGCACATTCAGATGCCTCTATAAAGGCTTCTCATTGGGAACTACTGAAACACTTCTGCAGTTGGGGTTTGGCAGATGAATTGTAAAAAGCATTGCTGCAGTCATGTGATGTGTTATGGGCCTCGGCCCTCAAGGGCCTGAGTTTACCACCCTGTGGTAATGTGGCTTCTCTCTCACTACAAGGCAGTCTAATATTATACACTACAAATGCTAAAATTAATGGAGTTGTATTAATTAATCTCTACTTTGGTGACAGGGTATGTGATCTAACAATGTTTCCATGCAGGCTGATCCTTAATCCTGCCGTTCCTCCTATTATATCTTTATCTGATTCAGTAGTTTCTCAAAAGAGGGAGAATCACATTTCCTTCCAGAATCTGTTTTGTCTTATGCCTTTTTTTAAAAGTATTCAATCCACCAATTTGTATATGACTTTTAATCCACCAAGAGTACTTGTTTGTGACTTGTGATGATCACCAGCCTTCTCCAGCAGCAGCTCTGGACTGAGCTCAGTGATACACTGGACTTTCAGTGCCTCTTCACCACACAATGTGGCACCTGTTTAATGGCCCATCCACTACAGGCTGCAGTGCCTTTCAGTGTACTCTGTACAGCTTAGGTGCACACAAGTACAGCTATTACACTCACCACAATAACAAAACACCTCAAATAAAAGAAAAGTCAATGAACTGATGGGCTTTCATAAAACAGACCCCCAAGTTACTCATGCCATACATGGAAATTAGACACACTCGTATTCAGCCAACTTCAATCAGCTTTCTTTGCTCTTTTACAGATGTGGTCAATGTATCTCTTCCTCTGGAGCTCCTCTCACTTCAGAGTTGTCCATGGGTTTCTAAGCTCACCTCTTTCTTCTCTTCAGATACGTACTGGGGAAGTTCCTCCTTCCCAGCATTCTCAAATTCCGAAGCTCACGTACAAAGCAAAAGTATCTTACACAGCCAGCTCGAGCCACGTGCCATATTCTTGTAGAGATACAGTATGCCCAGACTATGCTTGTCTTCCCTCACATACTGTAATAACTATAGAGAACAGACCTCAGGGACATCTCCCTGTAACCCTGGGGTGTGATCAACAAAATCAAGTGTCTCTACTGTAGCTGTCTTCTGTTTTCAAAAACTCCAGTGAATGAAGGCAGGCTTTTCACCACACCTGAAGAAACCCTTCTCCACAGCTTAACAAGGTGTATTGTAAGAGACTTTTCCTAATGCTTAACTTGCCTTTTCAATTAATAACCAGCATCTACCATTGTTGTGGAGAAGAGTGTTCCTATTTTCTCTATAGCAACTTTTTCCATATTTAAAGACTGTTGACATCTCCCTTCAGTCTCCTCTTCTTTGGATTAAAGCATATTTTTGATCACTTTTTGAGGGCTTTTTTGCCTTCCACACTTTATTCAGTTACACCCATCTCTCTCAGGTGTCCCAATATGAACAGATACCTCAGGTAAGACCTTATCACATCTTGGTAATGTAGAAATACCACCCTGCTTCTCACAGACCACATGCTGATGCATCCCTCTATCACGAACATCTTCTCTGCAGCAACGAGTTAACAATGCTCAGTTTGACTTATTCTGTGCCATCCCTGCCTCAAGATATAGCACACTAATACTCACTCCCTCTTCTGTGCAGCTGACTATTCCTAGTTAAGTGTAGTTCCTCATCTGCCTTACTTTTTCAATCAATTTCTCCTATTTTCCATGATCAGTTTTAATTCAAGTCTTCCCAGATAGTCTGCTGCTGCCCTGTGAGCTTGGCTTTTGTTACCTAGATAAATCAAATATTTTATTATTACCTCCACATACCCCCATGAAGCATATTTTCTTACATTTTTTCCTCCTACCCTCTTTATTAAAGCCAGTTCCAATCTGGAGACCTGCCGCATACAGTTCGGGATTTCTGAGGACACATTCCAATACCCTAATGAGCTTTAAAACACCTCCTGCTATTTAAGAAATAGTTATAAAAGCACGTGGTACAAACAGATGTCCTTAGCTAAAATTATTCCCTTTCAAATCTAGCTTTAAATTCCTTTGTGGAAGACTCAAATCTCAATAGTTTTCCATGCATAAAACCCTACAAAACTAGTCAGAAATGACTTGAAAAATTTTTTGGTTTTTTATGTTATTTTAGTTATTTTGTGACAGTCCTCCTTCCTACTCCTTGAGGCTTTTATCACATTTTCTAATCAATGAAGCTCTGTGGCTTAATAATAATCTAGATTTTTCTCTGAGACCTCCAGTAGCAGTTAAGGCATCTGGCTTTACAAAAGGAAACATAAGTATTACTAATACAAGTTTGGTATTTTTTTTAACACTTCTAAACTATTCTAAGCTTCATATATGTTCTGTGAAGTATATGTAATGTTGCTATAGAGATTTAACTAGCACTTCTTCAGGATGGTCTGAAACTTGTTGCTGGCTTGGCCTTTGAAGTGACTGCAACCTTTTCCAACTTGTGCTGATACACCAAGGTTTTCATGATGTATTCCATGCTATGTTATCTGTACAGGCTTGCTACAGAAGAAACCTGTGATTCCTGATAAATCTAAATCATGTGTAGCTCTGTAAACATCTCCCATAAAATGTTGTGTGGACATGATTTGAGCTGGTTATAAGACAAAAGCAGAAATAGTTGTTATGTATTTTCAAGCAGTATGTGGCATGTCAGTTTGGAAAGAATTCATGTTTAATTGCATCCAGAAGATTACAGTAGAAAAGTGTTGGGGGGTGAGGGATAAGGAGCCTTTCCTTTTCATTCTACCATGGAAAGAGAAACAATTTCGTCATTCAGCAATAAAAATAAAAAGTAATCCTTAGCAAGTTTTTGTATTACTGTTTCCAAACTGTTCACTGAAACCAAAACCAAGGGCCAAAGTATGCTTGCCTTGCTCAAGAGAATAATCCCACTGAAATCAACAAGACTGACTATTCAGATATGGACAGCACAGTTTGGCCCCAGATAAACATCCCCATAACTAGGGAAAACACTAATCACCAAAGTGCACTTTACACCATAGTAGCTACAGTTTCTTTATACATGCACAGTTTGTGCGACACTTTGTACATGGAACTAGCCAATGGAATATAAATAAGTTGTGCCGCTTCCTTTTAAATATGAACATTAACAATGAAGCACATTCACATTTTTGCCTTTCAAAGACCTTTTCAAAAAAAATAAAAACACCCTTCCCAAAGTAACATGGAACATGTTGTTAAATATAGCACATATGATTCAAAGGATGGTATTCAGGTAGAACTTTCACACACAAAACTGATATTTGTTGTATAATTGGAGTGACTTATGAAAATCCCACGAAAATGCAACCCTCTCACCAGGAGAGGAAGGTAACAGTTGTAGTGTTAATTTAGTTTCTTCTGCAAGGGCTTCTTTCGATCTCCACTATTGTCAGGGCTGAAGTCAGTACAGATACCATTAGGTGCAGAAAGAGATGAAGTCTCCAAGCCGCTCTCAGCTCCCATATGATCAGCATAAAGATAGTCTTCTGCAAAGTGTGGGTGCAACACAGCAAATGTGTAGAAGTCATCTAAAAAAAAAATTGTTGTTGCACAGAATCAGCTCTTTGAAACAGAAGGGTGCTAAATTTGAATACTTACACATATATAATCACATGATTTCTTTGGAGAAAAATAGCAGCAGTTAACATAATGCTATCCCCAGTGCTTGTTTTAGCTTCTCAGCATAAGTTTACCATATTCACAGAGCTGAGATGCTGCAAAGTTATCTAAGCCCTCTGAAAACACTTCAGGCCAGAGATTAGCTGTGTGAAGGGTAAACAGGCTCAGATTTGCATTAAAATGCATGATGAGCACCACATGCCCTGACATAGCATTTCACTATTCACTGGGGAAGTACAGAAGCCCTCCAGCAGAAGATCACTGAACATCAAGTGTAGTCATTTCTTAAATTCTTAAAACTCTGGCAAACATGCCCTTTAATGCTTTGCACTCAGTTTGCTTCAACCTAACAGCGGCTGTCATTGCTGCCTTCCGCGTTCAAGATTTCAGTATTTTAAAAGTCCCAATATTTTAGAGAATAATATCGAGGAAATAATTTATAACTCAGGAAAAAAATCCTGATTTTAATAAGATGATAAGAAAAACCAGATTAGTTCTTGGGGGAGTGGGGAATCCTTAGTATCAAGAAGTAACATTTTGTGTTGAAAATCAGACACTGAAACTTTGTCTCAATTTGTCCATATGACTTTTTTCAGACAGGATTTGAACACAAGATACCGTACAGGATCCAAGCAACAAGAAGCTATTCTTATAATGTAAACTGACACTAGAAAAATCTGGGTGTGAATGTTTTCACTGATTCAGTCACCTACAGTGTATCACACACCTCCCACTCAAATTCACTGTGCTATCCCAGAACTCATGGTCGGATGATAATGTGAATTCCCCGAAGTGCAGAGCAGATGACACCTGAAGAAGCCTTTCAAAGGAGTGAAGCCCAGTTCCTCCTACAACTAGGCTGGTATGGAAGAAGGGAAACACTGCAGCTTCCCCTCTCTGCCACTCTGAGGTGACATGATTTTTCAGTACTGCAAAGGACAAGAAAGAGAGGGAATGCCATATGGCTCACAGGAGTACTGAAATTGTAGGGCAACCCTGCTTCTGAACTATTGCAAAAGGATAGGCAAGGAGAAGGCAATAAATGTAACTTTATCCTTCCACTCACAAAGAAGTGGATACCCTTTATCCACAGTTTATATGGATCTAGAGCATTCTGCACCTGTAACTTCAACAAAAGTTGATGAAGCTTAGGTCATGAAAACCAACATTACCATCTATGTTGAAAAACTGTACCACAGGCTGATGGATCATATAAATGATCAAGTTTTCAGGAGGAAAGGGGAATCCAAACTCAACAGAGTAACATTTTGGGTAGATCTCAGTAAGCTGACATTTTGGGTCCTGCTGAAATAAGTCCTGAAAGTATTAAGGAATATTTATTGAAATTGTGCTCAGCAGAGTACAATTAAAAGTGTTTGGAATCCCATTTGCCTTGTACATCAGAAACGTGAAAAAAGGTGATGTAGAAAGAACCAACTATTCCAGCATTACTTCTAATTACAGGGTTCATCTTGGAGCTCAAACTGAAAGCAACTGTTAAGCATTAGACTGAAGGAAAATATCACCTCAGTCATTAACCTGGGGAAAAAGGTGATTTTGCTTCCCACCTCTACTAAAAACAAAGATACATAAAGGAAGAAAGAACTCAAAGTAGAGTTAAGACTCATGTCTGTATCTTTGCATTAAGTATGCATATGTACTACAAGAACTTCAAGAACTTTTTCTCCTACCCTTGAAACACCCTCCTACTACTTGATGCTCCTCCTGGAAGCTCTATGTTCATTAATCTTCTCTAGCTTTTGTTTCCACTAAGCTAAATAATAGGATAATCCTGTGGTTAATATATAATTATTTTAAGAAAATAATTCTTCCTTCCCTGATTCTTCGTCTATACAGATAGTCCAAATATGGCCAATTCCCCCTTTTTTTCTGGCTACAGCAAGCCAGAAACTAGTCTTCAGGACATTTTCACAATCTGAATTGTCTATCAAGAGCTGGTGGAGAGTTTCCTAGAATTTGACATGCCCTCCTAGAGATCAGAGAACCTAACCAAACCCTCCAGAATCACATTTTCAGTCTAATAAATTTTGCCTCTGTCTATATTAGACTGAAAGGATAAGCTTTGCAATCAAAGTGCATCTGAACAACTAAGCCAACTGCACACCGCTTATGAGAACCGATATATAAGATCTCCAGTGTGCTTTCAACCATGCAAAAAAAATCCAGATTTCCAGCTATTCAGATTGACAATTACCAATCTAGTTACACAATCTTGATTTTGCTCTTGGCTATTCTGTTTACCTGCAACCTGAGCTTTTCCTCTGGGATGAGATCTGTGGCTTCAATTAGGTTGATACTTTAGGTATTTTATCTTTCGTTCTTATAAGTAAGATTCAATATTCCTGCTTTAAATTCCAACACCCTAGAAAGGAGATTGTCAGTAGTCCCCAGCTGTGTGTATCCAAAATAATGTTATTTCCACCAGACACAATGTTTTGATTTCTCTTCAGAGAAATCAGAATTTTTCAGAACCACGTATCTTCAGAACCATGTGGTCTGCAAGTTTATTCACCTCTCCTTTCTAGTAAGTGAGTGCAACAAAATGAGCATGTATGAAGTTCCACATATTCTCAGGAAAGGCAAGAGGTTGAATATTGATGGCAGCAACTTTCAAGACAGAAATGCAATACCAAAAGTTTATTAGCAACTTTAATTCCCTAATTTAATAACTTGGACATTTACTCCCACTATTAAACTTTCAGATATTTTAAAAGGACATGTTTCTACTATAAAACGAGCACTTCTCTCAGAAAAAGCACTAAGGAAAGTTTCAAAGAAATTATGCAAACACCATCTTACTAGGTACTTTGTGTTGCATCACAAAAGACTATTCTTGACTACAGGACATAAAATAGTGAAAAAGAGAGCTAAGCACTCCAGCAGCCATTGCTGTGATTTGGTGGTCCAGATTTTCTTGTGATGGGAACATACAATGACCACTTAGGGGAAAAGTGCAGATTAAACACAACTATTAAAGATGAATATTAAAAAATGAATTCTTTGGTAACTCACATGACCTGGTCTGAGTTCACTTGCACATGACTACAAATTTAGCTATTCTCAAACAATGAAATGTACCAAAATTAAAATTCTGCTATGCTTACACCAGTTTAAGATTTGTGCTGGTATTTTTGAAGCTGGTGATTGGGAGGTGGAGGGAAGAGCTGAGTCACTGCACATTATGAGTTAGAAGATGAGGAGCAACATAACAGCGATAAGTAGGAAAAAGGCAATGGGCAGGATGGATGTGGAAATGCTGGGAATGTGACAGATAAGAGGCACAGAAAGGAAAGGGGTAATACAGCAGGAAGGAAGCAAGGAGACAAGACAGTCAGGAAAAAAGGAAAGGACAGTGACAATGATACTGACTTCAATAACTCTAAAATATTAATGTATTTGAAGCTTTACATACATATTGTATGACTGAAACAGAGGAATTACTAGTGTAGAAACTATGATTTACTATCACTGATGTATTATTTTGCAAAATTTTTACAAATTAAATACATGCTGATTATCCTGAGGGAAAACAATTAGAACAGGGTATATCATAAGCACCTCTACTGGAGATACTTAATATCTTGGCTATTAACAACTCAGTTCATACTCAAATGATACAACTAAATTTAGACCCTTACTGCATAAAGCATAAAAAATCTGAAGTAACTGTGTGATGTAAGTACTCTGACTCCCAGCACAATCTATTCACCCAGGTCTCAATTTTTCAAATGCAACTTTCTCGCCTCCATTCCACCTACAGTACAGACTATAGAAGAGGAAGCCTGGTTAACCCCCTCATTTCCTACTCCCAGACACAAGAGACAAAACAACAAGACAGAGCTAAGGCAGCTTTCTTTAAAAATACACATTTGCATCCATGAAAGTCACAGAACAGAACATGTTGAAGGAGCTAATCCTTGTATTATGTGATTTGATGTGGAAGGGAAAACTGAAAACATGCAAACGTGGCATTTGATACCAGAGGTGAAACTTGTTTTTCCAAATGAAAATTGACTTTGTTTGCAGTGCTGTTATCAGTATTGAAGTCACCAAGCCAACTAAAAAAGGTAGAGTTTAATAAAAATGTAACTGCTTTGTCAACATGAGTGCAGGCAATTTTGACATTTTGTGACAGCTCAGATGCGTTAGAATACTTACCATATGTAATCTTTCCTTTTTCTTCTTCATCTACAGCTCTAAAAAGATGCGTAACATCAATTTGTGACACGCCCATGGCAGTCTTGAGAATACAAGCTAAATCCTCTTCTGTTACAGTTCCACCTCCTGACTGGTACAGCTATGAATCAAGAGAGCAAGATAAATCATTGCAAAGCTGAATGCCAAGTCCTATGAACAGCACTACATTGAAGTAAAGCAAAATAAAAATTTGGTATTAGACATTCTAGTCACTCTCAGACTGATGAGATATATTACGGATTTCAGATTAGTCTGGGTAAAAAATATCATCATCAGTTCACCTGTGTATACTTAGAAAGGAAAGCTTGCTATAATCAGAAAAAAGTCCTACGTTTACATGCCTAATCACTGGAATTACCATGATGTTCAGTGACAAGCCTGTTGAACACTAACATGTTTTGCAAACATATAACTGGGAATAATACTCAGTCCATTAAGCTACATGTCTAAACTCCAAGACAATCTGTAATATTGGGACATATGTTTAGGTTAGCCTAAATCAGATACCATTTTCAATTGGTCAGGTGTAAACCTGAAGATTCCTTTGACCAAAATCCAAAAGTCAGCTTGCAAAAAAATTCTGTATCTAAATGGTAGTAATCAGGAGAATCCTACTTCATACACCAGTGATGGGCATATAATTTTCTACAAGTATTTATTCTAGAAAACAATCATATGCATAATCTTACATCCTAAAGAGTTACTTCACAGAGTTAGCTTTACTACTGACAGATTGATAACTAAGAATTGCTCACAGACTCATTCCATCTTTGCATATGTACAGTGTTTTAGCCTGAGAAATGAACCTGAATACTTCAAATCATCTGCACCAAATTAATTTTTTCTTCCTTAAGCTTTCTTAAAATAACTCAATTTGCCTGTACAATGTAAAGTGAAAGATAAGAGTTTTTGAAACATTTATGTCTCCTTTTCAAGCATGATAGCATTGAAAATACCAAACCATGTAAAAAGTGCTGTTTTGGAAACTTCCTTTTAATTTCTCTACATCATTGGGAAGGTGGGAACTGATGAGATTGAACAAAACAGGCATAAGTATGTATTTTTCACACAAAAGCTGTTGCCATGAGACAGCACACCTTAGTGGAATAATATTGAAGTTCCATGGAAGAAAACATATGCTCAAACCTTTTTTTTTGCAAAAAAAAAATGCAAAGGATGCAAAGGAATCTCACCTTTTGCACCCCGGCACCTAACCTGCACACTCTTTCACAGGAATAGGGAAAAGAACAAGACATTTCTTTAATAAAACCTGCTACATTTTCACAGAACAAGTAGATAATATTGGGTGGTCAGTGTAAACACCATATTGACAAGATTTATAACACCCTTTAGTTTTTTTAGCAGCTTGGAAGGGAAGAAGTAGTACTTAGAGTACTGCTCTTAGTCCAAATGCCCTGCCAAGGCAGGGTCACCTAGATAGCCTGGTATCCAGAGGCAGGATAGGAGTGCATCCAGGTGTGTTTGGAATGTGTCCAGAAAGGGAAACTCCACAACCTCCCTTGGAAGCCTTCTCTGGCACCCTCAACATAAATAAGTTCTTTTTCATCTTGAGGTGGAACATCTTGTAATTTAGTTTATGGCCATTGCTCCTCATTCTGTCATTGGGCACCACTGAAAAGAGCCTGGTACCATTGTCCTGACACCCACCTTTGAAATACATACATGCATGAATGAGATCCCCTATCAGTCTTCTTTTGTGCAGACTAAGCATCCCCAGCTCCCTCAGTCTCACCTCTTTATAGAGATGCTCCAGACCCCTCATCATCTTTGTGACCTTCACTGGACCCTCTCTATTCCCCCCTTGTCTTGTGCTGAGGAGCCCAGAACTGGTCACAGCACTCCAGATGTGGCCTCACCACGGCCAAGCAGAGGAGCAGGATCACCTCCCTTGACCTGCTGGCCACACTCTTCCCAATGCACCCCAGGATCCCACTGGCCCTCCTGGCCACCAGGGCACTGCTGGCTCATTGTCAACTTGCCATGCAGCAAGACTCCCAGGTCCTGTTCTGCAGAGCTGCTCTCCAGTAGGTCACAGCCCAGCCTGTGCTGGGGTTGGGGTTTTTCCTCACCAGGTCCAGGACCCTGCACTGGCCCTCATCGAGGTTTTCTCTGGCCAACTCTCCACAGCCTATAGAGGTCCCACTGAAGGACAGCACAACCTTCACATGTATTTCCCATTCCTCCTAGTTTTGTATCAACTCCATATAATGATACTATTTTTCAAGTTCCTCAGTCATATACTAAACACTTTAACTTTGAAAACTTGTAGCTATATTAAATGTTGCACACGGCAGAGGACAGCACTTGTTCAAAGTCATACACTCACGAACTAGCTAGGTCCTTCCATGGCTCCAGGTAAGCTGTGAGAATATCTCATTGTATGTGAAGTCAGGACAGGAGGTAGAAAAGAATTAAAAAAGGTTCTCTTTGCTTTTTTTAAATCCTAGAATAAGCAAAATGTCCTCAGCTTGAGACTTCTCTTAACCCTTTCACCATCACCAACAGGATAAAATAAGCCATACCTGCTTCCCCTTGCTGAGAACTTCCCCTTCTTAATAAATACATGAAGCTTCTTTGCAGTTTTACATCTAACTTTGTACTGTGTAGTTAACAAAGTGACTCCAAATTACATATTATGAGTTAGAGAGTGAAGCAGATAATAAAGAATAGCAGTTTTTCTAAGAAACAGTTTAATTAACTTCAAGTGCTTCCAGAAAGAAAATAACCATCCAATCTGAGCTTTTCGTCCTCTTAAATGATATACTTATATTGCACATTATAAAACATGACAGTTAAATTTAAACAAAAAAATCTCCCCAAACCCCCTCTACATTTACTTCAAATTTGTTCATTTTAGAATGAAGACACAGAACTGACCAAACAGTACCTAACTATTTTTCTATGCCATTTTATAGCTGAAATAGACTGAGTTAGGACAGAGACCTTTCTTTCTGCTTTTCCCTCAGAAGCAGCAATAAATGCATCTACTAATGAGAGATTTCCCACAATATTTGTAGGAACCAAATATTTTTGCTCCTTCCTTGTTTGCCAAATTTATTGGATTCTGGCCTAAAGGTAAGAATGATACATGTGAACACTAAGCATTCACAGGAGTCTCATTTCCTCAGCAAAACGTGGTTAAAGTCATCATGCTGAAGAACCTGAATACAACTACATAGAAAGTAAGGCTGCAGTGTAGCACCATGCAACTGAATGCTCTGAGCACAATGCATTCACTAGAGAAGACAGCATCAAGACTTAGCACTTCTCAGTTTCAGTAGCACTGAAGACTATGTGAATTCAGGGCAAAGGGAAAAGGTGATGCAGGATGCAGCAGAGCTCGTATGTTGAAACAGAAAAATTAAAGAAATTAATTTAAAAGTAATAAATCAGAAACCCATTAATTAATGGTTAAGCATTGCTGCTGTCACTTTCCCAAAAAGCTTGCATTAACAATCTATGGTGATGCTACAACAAACCACTGAGGCTAGAGCAAGATCAGGAGCACGTCTGGGAACCATTAAGTCTGGGCAAAGACTGCAGGACCACCACACATACATGGTAGGACTAAGGGAAGAAAATTTTAACAAGAAAAAAGGAGATAAAAAATAATCTCTATTAATATGTAGGAATTATTAAAAAAATACTTCAACAACTTGAAAAATTAGATTTGTTGAAACATTCTAAGAGCAGCAAGTACAATTCAGCAGACTGTTTAGAGGAATCAATACAAAGGACTTGAGCTCTCAGACTTAATTTGCTGAAAAGGATTCTACCAGAGTTCTACAAAGAACTTCAAGCAGCAAGCTTTCATAATTTTACACAACTTACACTTGCAATGTATTCCCTATTAACACAAACTCTTAATCTAACCTTCCGTTAATATTATTTTAAAATGTAATTAAGTATTAAAAGGAAATGTGGAAACTTCTATTGAGTCTAATGCCAATATTAATAGTTTCTAAAAATAAGCAAACTATATAGAACAAGAAAATGCAGCTTACCTGAAATGCCAACTGAATTGTTTCCAGAGTTTTGGATGGCTTACAGACAACTGACAGAGCAATGACAAATTCCCGAATGTCAATTACACCATCTTCATTCTGTGAAGGAAAAACCTCCCCTCAAAATAGTGCAGTGTCTGAGAATTTTCATAAATAACTAACAGTTGCTAAAAATGCAGAATACTCAGAAAGATTGTTACATGTGCTGTGACAAAAAAACAGTCTCACTGAAATGAAATCACACAAGGACAAGAACCTGGGTGAAAGCTCTGCAGATTCTTTTCATAGCCTCAGTCAAAAGTCACAGTTTAAATATTCTTGGAAGACAGTGCTGCTACTGTCACCCTTCACTCGCATATTTAAGATTTTTCCATTGAACCATCTGAATCAGTGGGCTGAAATTAAAACCAGAGAATCAGAGGACAACGCACCCTAATTTAAGCCCTGAATACACGACATCTGTTCCGAGAGAGAACACTGTGGACATATCCACTTCCTGGTCCAGACAGCACCTCATCCAAAGATAATAATCGTCATTTCCCCATTCTGACTGATTGCCAGAGGAATGAAAAACTGGCTCATTCACCAAGATCCTTCAGGTTTCAGGCCCATAGAAGAACAGATCATTTATTTACAAAGTAAATGAAATATCAGCTAACAGACACTGCATTCAGCTCCAATGAACAGCAGCAGAGGTCTTGCCTGACCCTACCCTTCCTCCTCTTTTTTACATCTAGAAAAAATACAGTTTTTGTCCACCTGATATACCTTTTAAGTTCTACCTGAAGGAATGCTTTATTTAGCTGGTGATAGGTGCCCTTACCTTGCTGAAAGGGAAGTGCAGTAAGAAATTTTATGGTAAAGTACTCAGAAATCAAACCTCAGTGAATTCAATTTACACAGAAGTAGGTTAAAGTGAAGTTTACCAAAGGTAGTAAAATTTTTAAACTTAACGTTGTTTCTTACCTCATCAAAAAGTGAAAACATACTTTCTAATGTCTGAGAAACTGGAAATTCCAAGTAGGCTGAAAATTCTTTGAGATCAACCTTTTCTTTCTTCATTTTCATGGCACTTGCAGCATATTTATTGAGATCATCTTCAAGTGTTTCTGGCTTCAGCCTATAAAGCATATTATTTTTGCACATTTTAAAAATCAACCCAGCTTTAACAATACATATTTCAATATATCAAATGAAAAAACGGGTAACAGTGTAAAAGATTACAAAGTCTGGATTAAGAATTATTACACAACTTTATTATAAAATAATGTATTTCTGTAATTTTAAATCTCCCATTAGTTCTCAATTTTTATTAGGAATTACTACAAGGGCTTAAGAAACGTGGACAAACTCATGTCGTCCTTCAGTCTACCTTGATTACAAGCCATATGTGTAATTAGTTCAACAGGAAGAAACACAGTCTAGAACTAGCTAATAAATTCCAAGCATGGAGAACTAGGTGGAAGTTAGGTCACCCAAATATGGCTGTATTGTAGGACAGTAACATAAACCAATTATGTTTCCAAATTTACTAATGTCACTGAACAGGAAGGACATGATGCATCTTACCTAAAAAAAATTCAGGGATTACGTAAGAGTGATTATACTGTTAATCCTGTTTATCGGTCCTCATTTTTCACATTCAGTCTTGAGTTGGACACCATTGTGAGGTAACCTAAACAAAATTCTTGCAGTTCCTACAGTGACAGAATTTCCTCAGTCCTTCCCCATTGCAAAAACCAGACTTTGACTGATGAATGAACAGCTTTATACTTAGGTAGATATCTACTGCATGGTTGTTGGTTAGTTGTTTGCCTAAGTCAAGCTTCCTGTTTTGCCTTTGCTAAAAAAAAAAACAACCCCAAATAACAAAAACCCAAACAAAAAAACCCCAAACAAACAAAAAACACCCCAACAACCCATAAAGACCAAACAAAGCCTTATTGAATAATCTTACTATGGATAAAATAAAGGGTACTGGAGGTATGATGAAAAGACAAGCAGCTTTCTCTCCTAATACAACATCAAGCAGATCTGGATCACGTCTCCTCTGAACTGATTTGGGGTAACTTGGGCATCTTTCCACTCGGAAGACAAAAGATACCAGTAAAGTCTCCTACAACGTCCTCCTGCAGTTGCCTGCTTTGCTGCTTGCTGCTGCAGGCAAGGAAGAGTAGTAATTCACACAACTCAAAAGCTAACACCAGAACTGTTCTCGGACTGCAGCTGGGACTCCTCAGCAGCTTCCTCTCAGTAACAAAAATGAATAAAATGCTTAATAACGGCATTCTGAGTAGCTTCTGAAAAAAGATAAGAGCATTTCTGATAGGAAGATGATCTGATACATCAGCTCCAGAACTTGATTGGTTGCTGTAGTGACCCTTCCTAAACATCACAACTCTTAAGTAAAAATTCAACTCCCATGCTGTCTGTTGTGACCTATACTGGCTTACCGATATGTACTAACTAAAACATGCCACAACCTGTGTTTCTGGAAGACCTGAACATGCAAGAATTCTTCCAGAAACCCATGGCTCCTATAGAACATTCACAAGTTCTTCATCCTAGCATTAAAGCATCTAAAGATTTAGTCCTAGACGGTGTAAGAGTGAGACAGCCTACTGCAAACATTCATTTTTCTTGATCAAGTAGAAAAGTAGAAGGAACAATAACAAAAAAATCCATAGAGGATTTGAGATGTACCCAGAACTCATCTTCTCACATGCAGGATTACATGCAAGAAGTGTCCACTGATAATACATCCCAGACTAGAGGCTGAAATGGATTTTAACTGTAGCACAAGGACAGCTGGCATCTAAATCCTCCCTTGAGATAAGCCCCCACTGACGCAGAATATGTAGTGTAACATTTGTCTCTAAATCAGAGAGATTTTCTTTGCAATTAATTGTCTTCTAGAACTGATGGAGCACTCATTTGGCGAGTAGCACTCAAGACTTGCAAGATCTCTGCTTCACAAGTAAATAAGCCTGAAAAGCTATAGAAGCTTGAAGGCAAAATCTTGTACGGGAAGTAACACAGCTCACCACAAATCTTACAGGCATCTTGTGGTTTGTAAATACAGAAAGATGTGAGGCAATCTCAAAAGCAGTATGTGGATCAGTGAGGCAAACTGTTTCAACTTCAGTATGACTGCATTGTACTTCTGGTAATGCAAGGTGGGCTCACTTCCCTCTAGCTCTTCAAAACCAGAAAGTAATTAATATGTTGATGACCATAAGCTGCTAAACTGAAGTCTTCAGAAGCCACGTGCAAATCTCATAATGGGTTCTGAACCAATATGAAAAGGTTTGAATGTCCCAATTCCTTTACAATAGTTACTTTTATCCCAATGGAGGCCAAAAATTATAGAAAGCCAACAGCAAATGTCTTCCCTCATGAAACCATGCTTGTTGGCTTAATAGTTGCCATGCAAGATCTAGGCTTTATGACATATAAAATTATTTTCTGTTGTGGTGTTTTGCTTCATTTTTTAGGTCAGTGCACACTAAAGAGAACAAGAAGTATTCCTGAATCCATGAAGATGGAAAGGACATTTTTCAAGATTAACAGCTCTGGACATTAAATTCTTCACAGCAGACTTCACAAGGAAAACCGGATCCCTGAAGGTAGAATATTTTACAGCATAATTATCGCTATTTTTAGCAAGTAAGCTAGTTTTAGCTGTATTTGACTATTTGAAAACAAGCTCATTTCTTGCATGCTGGGAATCTGCCAATAACCTTCTAGTGTCTCAGAGAGCTGGAAGAACAGCTGGAACTTGTAGCTAGCTACTGTAAACTGCAAGCACAGAGAAAGATGCCCTAAGCCAGAAAAGCACAATACATTCACTTTAATGTCTGCTGACATACTTCTGTGCAACTTCTTGCCATCAGAAAGCAAGTATACTGCAAAAAACTGCAAAACAGACCTTCTTGAATACTCTTGGCATACCCTGCCTTGATCCACAAAAGCAGGGGCTACTATGGTTGGTATTTGCTGTCATGCCTGATCCATGATCACCTCCTGTAGTAGAGAGCATTGCTTTTATCACAAATTCAGATGGTAAACATCCTCCAGAGCATTTCCCCTTGTTGTAGATGACCTCTGAGCACTCTGAAGTCACAGCACAGGTAATTAGCTGTGAGGGTTATTACTCTGGGGATACAAAGTTCTGCCTTACAGTCTGGACCACCGTTTCAGGCACACATGGAAAGCAGAAGCCTGCATTGTAGTCTGGATGGTAGAGGCTGTTAAGCAAGAATAGACAAGCAACAGGCCTCAGGTCCTTGCAGATCTTGGTAGCCTACAGCTGATTTGACTAAAAGAATCCTCATGGTCAACTTGATGATGTAATATTGGGAATTTGAACAAACAAAAGCTTGAAACAATAGGAACAAATCAATTCAAATCAGAACTCAAGGATCTCCTTGCAGGCAACTACCCTAAAGCAGCTCATAAGAAGTATCTCATAAAAAGACAGAGACTAGACTTAGTTAGCTGTATTAACACTTCCTGAAGAAGATATCCAAAGAGGTCTTTAGTAAGGCACAAAATCCAAACAAAATTCAATGGCCAGAACACAGCAATAGATCCAGTTCAAGTAAAACTAGACATTTACTTTAAACAGTGGGGTAATTACTTACAGATTAATTAAATGAAGCAGAGAATTTACATTGTATGAAAAAAGATATGAAAGCTATAACATAGACTGCACATAGTTTAGCAATTAGCTCGTTGGTCAGACATAAATTATCAGACTGAAGAGAAACATGACTCCTTGAGGAGTAATGAAGGCACAATTTGAGAAGATAAGTCTATGATCAATTGATCTCATTGATAAAGCAGTCATTTTATCACAGAGTTTGGTACAAGCCAGCTGTATAGCTCTGTTAACAGAGCCCAAGCACATCCATAGATGAAGCATGAGAGCTCAGTGCTGCGACTGCATGGATTCTGGACTGGATCCCATCCAGCTGAACACAGGCTAACCGAATTTTACAGACAATGATAATGAATCCTGTAGACACAATGTGCGCAGAAGTAACTCTTCAGTACAGCAAACTGAGGTGTAAAGTTGATTTCAAAAAATCTAAACCAAAAAGAACTCTGAATTTACCTTACTATAGGAATCTTAAACCCGGGCATTACCTCGAAAGTACGTCATTGCTCAAAAACAAGTATTAAGACTGAATGAAAAATCCATTGGATAAAATTTACTGTTCTAGTTACTTAGGGATGCTAGTGGATGATCTTAATGCCTCCCTGGCCTCAAAACCTTTGAATAAACAGCAAAATGACTACATTATTATCAGATATGCATTAGAGATGAAGTCATATTACAGTCTTCATCCAATTGTGCCAGAAAAATACCATCACAATATCCTTCTTATTGGCACATGCCCAGATTCAGAGAGGATTATATTTCACCAGTGATTAATTGCTCATACCAGAAAGAGAACTTCTGGTCTGCAGTGAACCTCACTCACAAATGCATGTAACTGTTTCAGAGGCCAAAACAAAACCCTAGAAAAGCATAATTTGAAAGAACAGCTTTAAATTGAGCAGACAGAAGCCAGACAACTTAACAAGAGGATTAAACTGAATCCCGGGATTATGAACTGCATAATAAGAGACGTGGGCGGTTGGTTTGTTTTGTTTTGCTTGTTTTTCTTCCCTAGTAGTGTAAATTCAAAGCCTTTTAAACAAAGTAAGACTCTTCCCTTAGAAGTCTCTCCTATCCTAATGGAAGTTTTTCAGATGGAAGTCTTGACAATCGATTAATATATGCTTGTCTTCTGAATTAATGATGTGTGCTGTCCTACATTCTTTATTCTCCAAGAGAGCTTTTTCTTCTTTATTTTCATTTATGTACAGAAGCTGAAGGAAAAATTAGTGAAAGGAAATAAAATACACAATGGAAACATTAAACTACACTCTGTACTTTCAGGTGATGAGACAAGAAAATGAAAAAGGGTGTTTGCATATTGAGAGTTAATAGGATGAGGCTGTACATTTAATTGACGGTTGCTCAATAAGATCACTGAAGAAGCAGGAGAAAAATTTGAAAACAGCAGCACAGTCTACTATTTGGTTTATGTAAAATTTTCAGGTTGGCTGAGGTTTTTTTGAAAGGTAAAGCTAGCAGGAAATGGCACTATGGGAAGAAAGAAGAGAGGACCCACGCTGCATGCACTGACCTACAGCTGCATTAGAAAGTCCATCTGGCAGTGACCTGCTCAAAAGATCAACCACCACCTTCTGAGTGAAGGGTGACCCCTCTGTCCTCACTATTACAAGGTTAATCCAGTCACAAGATTGCTATTGTCAGCCCTTGTTTTCCCTCCACAGATGTCTCCACAGGAAACGGCAACTGACTCTTTAACTGTATCAAATATTGGGAATCCCACAGTATTCCTGATCCTCTTCAGAAAGTGTCTTCTAGCTCAGGAATGAACGCTTCAGACTCACTCTGCTCTCTTGTCAGATGGAAAATAAGAACTTTACAACCTCCTCTAGTCACTGGGATTCAGGGGTGCTGCTTGAAAGTTAAGTACAGTATTGTTTCAATTTTATACTGGTGTTTCCCTCATTGGGTGATGACAACATTCCATACATATTTATAAATGCAATATTGTTACATGATAGGAAAACTATATAAACATAGATATACAATAAATATGCACCTTACATATAAATATTGTATATGCTCACCCAAGGCTCCTCACAAGCTTTGCAAATTCTAAAAGACACGTATCTGAAGGTAGACGAAGCTGTCCTTCAGCCAAAGCCAGCTGACAGTCTTCAAATGTGTAGTCTGTCACTGAAACTCCCAACGCCCTCAAATAAACCAAAGAAACACTGTAAACAAGACACTCCAAGAAAACTGAACAGAATAATCACTTTTTTCACAGCAAAAAATCCTATAACAACTATGCTCTCCATTTTGAAAAAATATAAGGATGAGCTCATAAAAGTAAGTTTACACAGAGAGAATGAAATATGGTACATGAGCCATTGCAGAGCATCTGTTTTGACCGAGTCAAAATACGCAAGAACACAAGGCAAAAATTAGGCAGTGTAAAGACTTTCATAGACATATTTCATGTAAGTGAATAACTAGGGTTTCAAGATTTTTAATCTAGAACACAAATATATATTTATTAACAACTGTGTCCAATATTTTTATTATTATTAATTTATTGATGTGTTAGTGCAATCACCTGAGCAGAACAACTATTACCTTCAATCTTATTATATAAAAAGCAACATTTCTTTATAAATAAGAGCTAGAACACAACATATAAAAACAAGGAGAGTTGACCTCTAAAGCAAGTTATTTTTAAATGTATGACATAAGAAAGGTAGCAAAAAAAATACACCCAAGCCTTTGTTCACCAAACAATTCAGTACTGGTTTTTGCTCCACTTCTAACTCGATGCTCTGTAGTAATTGTAGTGCCATAAGATAATTGATGGAAATCCTGATATTATAGATGCCCTGCATTTGCTGTGGCAAAGTTGAAAGACGGTGTGGTGTGAAAGAGGCCTTTAAGAATTCAGTGTACAAACATAAGATACAATTTAGAAAGCCAACACAGCTCCATATAAACTACTCATCTGCCACATTTTTTATTATACTTTATTTTACTTATTGTAGTAAGGAGAAATGTCTCCTTTATGCAGTCTTTTTTAGTTTGATGAAATCTTTGCAAATTTTTTTTTTTATTTACTTACCTTCATTCTTTTCATGTACAGTTTGTCTATCGTACTGCTAACCACCTTTTTCATATGGGAAGTTAATATACACTAATGGCAAGATTGATGCAAAACCCTGAGGCCTGCCACAGTAATTTTTGCTTTGAAAACTCTGTGTTCAATTCTATGCTTTATTATAAATAGTTTGATCTGTAATGGCAGTTAGCTCTTATGCAAATAGTTTCTGTCAAAGAGTCTCTTCCTCAGAATCTCATTCTAAGGGTTTTGAATACCAAAGTAAATAACTAACATAAGCCAGTTCTCTTCTGTCCACCAATTATCAAACTTCAGGAATTCTGATATATAGGACATGCACTAAACTTTAAAAGTACTGATCAGGGTTTCTCTCCTCTTTACAGCTGAGAAAGTCAAACATTCAGGAAGAACACTTCACTAATAAATATTCAAGTTCAAAAGTACCAAATATGGCAAAAAAGAGATAGTATTTGTAAGCTATGCACAAAACAAGGAATTAGAAGATAGTGATCTTCGCTGAATAGTCTCCCCCTTCCTAAGAAGAAACAACAAAGAGAAAGGAACAAAAGGATAAAGCCAACTAAACCAAATGATTTAGGTACATAGAAAAGTCATCTTAAAAGCAGTGTTGAAAATTAGATTTTCAACTCATACTGGTGATCTAAGCAATTAAATCCAGCTCCTCCAAAATTTTGTCTGCTTGATCTGTTCTTATTTCATCAATCCACTCCCCCTATGAAGTATTCCAGCAGTATTTTTAAAACAGTAAACCACCTTAATGGAATGGACAAGATTCTTGTGATACCTTACCTCATCCCACAGATGGGGGTTAACATATGTTAACATATTTACACAAATGTGTAAAACATAGATTAAGAACTCCCCCATGCTGTGGGGATTTAAATCCATTTCTTAGTTCAACCTAAGACATAGGTATTGAGAGCAGGTCAAGATTTTTTTTTTATAGTATTCAATATAGTGTTGTATTATACAAGATGAAATCACTGGTATTTTACAATACAAAATCAATCTTCCTCAAAAGAAGAAAAAGGAGTGGATGACAGAAACAGACTCCATCCAGCCAGTTGAGATTACTTCCTATTCCCCTCTTTTTTACTGTCTGTGCACTTGATCATCCCTACAGACATCCATGTCAGCTGTCTCCAGCAAGGACATGCTACAGGCAGTACTACCCAGTGCAGTTCCATAAAAGAATAGGGCCATAAACAAAGATCTAGTCCAGCCAAGCACATTACACCAAAATTCATCAGCTCTCCAGACCACACTAGGTATAGCATGCAACAGAAATACAGGAATTTACAGGCGATCAGCTGAAGCACATGGGAACTACATGCAAAAGGAGAAGCTTGTTAAAAATAAGTTAGGAAACTGAAAGAGTAAAGTGTTCCTCTATTGGACATATTAGGGAATCAGGAGAAGTGATAAGACACCTAAATTCTGAAAGGACAAAAAAAATAATAAATCATTGAAATTGATTAAAGATGGCAATTAAAATAAAGAGACTTTTAAGAAACAAAAGAAACTCAAGTGTTCTCTCGAGGGAAACAGGGAAGATGGACAAGTTAAAACATAACCATAAGGTGGCAAGCCAAAGCAAGAAACAATAGCTTGTTAAAACCAAAAGCAAGAAGCTTTCCCAACACATCAAAAGAAAGATGACTAAGAAAGATCAGGGCACTCAGCCTGCGGGGAGGGTTGAAGCTTGACTGGCTGCCAGCCCAGCACCAATGCCAGATTTAAATAACTGTTAAATAATGGTCCCCAAATACGTTGAAGGAGCCTAGTCAAAGAGGAATTAAAAAAATCTCCAAAACAAGCAGCCAACAAAAAAATCATAACCAAACTTAAGACACAAAATAAATTCCAAACAAAAGTCGGGGTCATTGCAGGTTCAGCTGAACCACGAGGGGAAGCACAACCTGCATCTTTTTATAGCTTGTGCACGCCTTATAAAAGAGGTGGTAGTTGGACCAGACTTATATTGCTATCAATAAAGGAAAATCCTCACTACAATTAATACCTACATGTATGTTCAATGTCAACACATACACAAAATGGGATTCAGAAAGACAAAAGCAGCTTCTCTTGTTCACCTGCTGCAATTTTCTTAAAAAAACAACACAACTTAAAGAGGGCACATATACATCCAGACTTTCATAATAACAAAGATCAAGTGAGGAAGGAAAGAAACACTTTTGCTCAAAGTTCAATCATAGAATCAGCCAAGGCCAGATAGAGTTCAAGGGGGTCCTGAGTTCAGAAATAAAATCACAACCTGTACAGGGCTAGCAGCTTAAAGCACCTTGATGTCAGCTCAGAACGTTATGGAACTGCAGCTGAGGGAACACAAAGTTCATTATATATCCTAAGACTTGTCAATTTTTTAATTTCTTAGAAAAAAGTCTGGCATATTAGAGTTCACTGTAAGGCCTCAGTACAACTGCAACTCAGAGGATTTTTCTAAAGAACAAGTTATCAAACTATTCTAACTTATCCTCCAGGGCAATCTTTTTCTACTTCAATTGGGGAAAAAAATTCAAGTAGAGATGCAAATCACAAGTACAATCCCATATTTTTAATAAATTAAAAATAAAGCAACTTTTCCCATATCTTCATTTGAAAGTATTTCCCTGCACCCTTTTCTTCACATTACTTCTGCTTTCACACTCAGTTAATGTGAGCCTGGCCTTTTTAAAAGTCCAGCAGATTTATATCTGACATGAATGTCTGGCCTGACATAACTTGAGACTTTTTTCCTTTCCCTCCCCAAGATGCTGGCTATTTACCCATCATGATATCACACTACATGAAGTTTCAAAGTCAGCAAGTCGCTTGCAAATAATAAACTCAAATGAAATGAAACCCCAAAAGCTTTCCTGCAAACCCAATCTGTTAAACACAACAGCTGTACTTGTTATATCCTGCTTTCTGACACCAAACAGCTCCCTATGTATAATATTTGTGCAGTCAGAATATAAGATGAATTATTAACTTCCTCATTTTCTGCATACCAATCCACTATGCATGCAAAATGCCAAACATGAAACAGAATGTGACTGCTGGAATATTATGTAAAGTGAGAGAAAACAGTACAGGTTATATTGTGACATTTGGAATCTACATTTCAACAAAAACATTCTCAAAATGTTTTACATTGTGCATAAGCAGAACTGTGAACTAATCAAGAGAATGTTCCAAAGGCTGCTCAAAACCCCTTTAAATCAACTATAATCTTTATCGGGTGATGAAATCATTAGGATTGTATCTAAATTGGTATTTTTCTTCATTTATGGGATGTTCAGCAAAAAGACATTCAAAACACAGTGGACAAATAACTCCAATTATTAGTAGCCATCTGTACACAAACTTCCCGAACCAGAGACCTTTTGTACCACTGTTTCGGAATCACTAATTAACCACAAGTTTCTTACAGTATATCTCAGCTCTGATTAAGTAATTTTATCTGGTAATGAATTTTGCCCATTTTAAAGACTTACTCCATTTACTTTCAGCTGATCTGCTGTTGAGTGCTTTCCAGCTCTTCTGCTATGAAAAGTAAGACTTCCTTTAGTATGCTTTTTCAGAACTGATGATTTTCCTGACCTCCAAAACAACCCTCCACTCTTTTTTTCCCCATCCTTTCCCAAGCTGAAGAGCTGCCAACTATTTAGTTTCGGAAGACCAGAGTAGATTGTCCCTTTTTTATCCTCAGATTACTACTTTGTGACATTCTCCAAGCAAAAGAAGGTCCAGTCATGAGTCTGAAGTTCACATAAGGAATCTATTATCTCAGTGGTTTAATTTTTAGACAAAAAAGAAGCTGCCAACAGCTGTATTTCTGCCTGGTGTTGTTTGAAAATGGGTCCTGCAATTGTTGGTCTTGTAGACTTGCACATCACAAATCTTCAAGGGGTAAAAAACAAAGGAGGCTCTCCTTGTGTTGTCAGCATTCAAAAACCAGTTAAAACCAGACTGTTGCAAAGTATTGCTTAACTTTAAAATATTTATTTCTTCCTTGAGAAAATAAATGTAGCAAGAAGCTGCACAGTTAGCCTTGTTCTGTGACTAGGTTCTCCAACTGCCACACTCACAGTATTTACAGAAATGAACAGAGTGCACAATATGTTTCGCATCTCAATTTTTGTATATGGCCTGAAATCCAAACAATGCGCAGAATCTTTTAAGTGGAAAAAGACCTATGAGGTCATCAAGTCCAACCTTTGACTGATCACTGTCTTTTCAACTAGACCATGGTGCAATGTCCAGTTGTTTCCTGAACATCTCCCTGGGCAGTCCATTCAGATAGTTAACAACACTTTGCATTAAGAAATTCTTCCTGATGTTCAACCTGAACCTCCCCTGGAGCAGCCTGAGGCCATTTCCTCTCATCCTATCACTGGCTGTGTCAGACAAGAGGCCAAACCACAGCTTAGAACAATCTCCTTTCAGGCAGTTGCAGAGAGCAATAAGGTCCCCCTGAGCCTCCTTTTCTCCAAGCTAAACAGCTCCCTCAGCCACTTCTCACATGATTTATTCTCTAGACCCTTCACCATCGATGCTTCAAATGGATGCTTGTTAATTCCAGCACTACAGTAATTCCACTTATATTGATGCTTATGCCTTTGATGGTATAAAAATGCCAAAAAAACCAGTTTGGATTTCAAAGTTGAATGCTGAACATCCAAACAGTACCTTTGCAGAATCACACACGGAACTTCAGACAGCAGAGGCACAGAGCATAGCAGTTTATTCAAAGTTAGATTCAACAGGCCACTGAATACAACATATAGCCATGAGTCAGACCAGTAAGCGACTGTAAACTCACAGCCTCAAGGCTACTCTTTAGCAACCAGCATTACTCTATCACATATACTGGCAAAGATCACATTCTGATGTCAGAGCCTGCAAGAAAAAAAAACAAACCCTGATTTTGACTGGGTAGAAGATTACTGAAGGGAAGATGGACACAGAAGACTACCTGTAATGTTTTTTTTTTTGCCTTCATCAGCATGCTGGATTACAAGTACTCATTTCTCAAAAGCAAAATGTAATGCTCATATGTCAAGCTGGTAAGTCAGTGCTTTAACTGTATGACATGCTCCAACATAGGGAAAGTGATCCTGGCAAGTACTTGACAGAAAACATCAGGAAGACAGATGTTTCAAGTTTCATGTCTAACACACTTAACTGTTATCAATTTCAGCATCTACTGCAAATATAAAAACACATCTTTAAATGTTTATGTAAGTGAGGAAGAAAACAAAATGGAAAAATTCAAACTGTACATGACATTTTACTATTTCTACAGGAAGGCTGCCTTTCTGGGCTCACCAAAACTCAGAACCCCTGTGTCACATGTTATTACAATGCTGAGTTTAACAGTCAAAAGATGTAGGAAAACAAAATGCTCAGATCACAAGTACTGAAAGAACTTTGGTTCTGAGGTGCTTACAGTTTTGAAAAACAAAGAGGTAAAGGTGTCTGGTTTCCATCAAGTTTCAGTCTCAACATCTGCCATGTGCAAAAAAAAATTAACATATTTGCAATATTTTGTCTTCCATTTTTCCCCAAATTGTACCACCACATTCTTCCCTATTTTAAAGACAGTCTTTAAGAGAAACTGAAAAAAAACCAAATTGTTTTTGCATGTTAATAAGTGACCTGTGGGTCTGTGTATCGTCATTTAGTCAGCTTATATCTGTAATTACAGATTATGAGGTTACTTTAGACTTGCACAAAGAACCTGCAGTGTAGATTTTCACAATTAGATGCCTGGATTACCACTGGCTTATCTTTGTACGAAATTAATTTTTGCAACTAACCAGAAGCTAAGCTACTGACATACCTCTTTCAAACATATCTGAATCCTAAAGAACAGCAGGGTAACAAAACTTTTTATCCCCCTCAAAGTGGGAGTAAAAGTTATTTACTTTTTCCTTCAAACAGAATTTCTACACCCTAAACACCACTTTGATTACAACTAAGAGATGTCTTTCAGAATGCAGTTGCTAATGGAAATAAGGCATTTAAGAATAGTAACAAATGGGTACAACCCCACAATGAAAAGAGGCAACTAATTAATTTTTTTAGGGGAAAATACTCCAAACAAAAATATCACAGAAAATATAATTCTTTAAATAGCTATCAGTAAATTAGGAACTATGATGCAGCAAAACAACACAGAAAGGTAAAAATGGATAAAAAGTTGCAATTGATGCAGCTAAGAAGCATAAGTTTTTAAAGCATAATAAAAAATACAAAAAAATAACTACTAGCTAAGGATAGAAAAATTGTCATCAGACAAAAAACCCTCTGTCATGTGTAATACTTTACATTGGAAAACAAGATGACAAATCCTATGAATAATAGTAAGTATTTCCCAATGTTCTAAGAGATATTTCCTCTACCACAGAGAAATTTTTAGAAATAAATACTTGTGATGGCAAGGTCAACTGATTTGTTCCTAATAATTCTGGAAAAGCTGGAATTGAAGTCTCAAGTGGTTAACAAATTTCCAACACTAATATAGTTCCAATAAATTATTATTTATTAATTTGAAGATTAAAATAAAAACACCAAGAAACAACATGGGACAAAAAGATTGACACTCAAGCAGAAAATACAGAGAGGAAACTGTGGAACTCAATAAATTAACAGATCAAAATGACCCATGTTGACTGCCATCAACATAAGATGATAATAGTTTATGCACATGAAGATCAAAATGATGATTTTGCTTAAGTAATACAAAAGTAAGGCAACATAATATTTATCAACATGACATTACTTAGTAGGGTGGTTTCAGAATTTTGTTAGAGCAATAAAGAACACATGAAGTGAACTAAACGTCAGAACAGCACCCCACTTTATTTATTTTAAAGAGAACTGGCTGAGACTGTTGCCATATTTAAAAGCACTCAACATTTTCAGTGATTTGAAAGTGATTGTAAACACAGCTCCTGATAGCATGTTGTGGGTGACATGGGCATTGACTAAACTGAGTAGGAGTCAGAACAAGGCCAGAAAGACCAAGCAAGACAGACTCACTCCAAAAGTATGTTGTATGAGAAAATTAAATGTGAAGCATATAATTAAGGTGTAAGTAGGGACCATATTTTAAGCAGCAGATTAATCTATTCTGCACATACCCTTTGTGTATATTAGGAAAATGACCCAAAGGATGGCAAGCATGTTCAGCAGCTGTGGTTATACTATATGAGTAGTTCCAGTTCTGATAACACAGGCACACTTTGGGTTTCATTTTTGGGCAAATACATTCATCCAACGTGCAAGAAACTAATGTCCTAAAGAAGCAAACCTCTGTGAATGACAGCATCTCCTTAACAAAATAGTTTGTGTTCACTTAGATCTATAAATTGAGTATCTAGAGACCACCATCACTCACATCTGTGTCCAGCTACAGAAAAGCTAGTCAAATATAGGTAAACCAAAAATTCTTCAGTCAACAAGCAGAAGCAGCGTAAGATACAATCTTGTCAAATGCTTTGTTCAACGCTAAATAGAAGCTGTTTACAAATCAAGATTATTGTGAAGGCAAACAATTTCAAAAGCAGAAACTGTATCTATTGCTGCACTCAGGAATTTTATCAACTCCCTCTGAAATCGAGAGTGGAACACAAGGTTTCCACAACACTGGCTCTAGACTCACACTATTACCTGGGAGTGCCACCTTTGGTGCTGTAAAATATCCAGTGGAATTAGACTCTTCTGCCAGAGAAATGATGGGGAGGAGGGGTAAAGCAGACATCTAAATAGATCCCAAAAGGACCTCTTGACTACAAGATGTTACATCACTACTGACTCAATCCTCAAGAAAAGCAAGACAAATCTAGATGAAGCAGAAATATTGTCCTTTATCCAGCAATGCAGAGTGCAATGCTAGCACCCAACAGCACCCAAGGTACTTGAGTTGCCACTGCTACAGTTCCAGAACAGCCTTGACAGCATTTGAGCTGGAATCTACTGTACCAAAAGCTGCATGAATAAAGTGGGAAAGTCTGGAGAACTGACACAAGAAGAAAGCATCTGGAAGTGGTCAGAAGTAAATAATTTTTAACTATGTTGATGTTAACTGGTCTACAGTAATCCATGGTATCCAGGCATCAACATTCTGTTTCATTCCTATCTGCATTTTAACTTCAAAACTTTGATATCCAAACACATTTGTTTTCCCATTCACATCAACACAGCATCTACAGCCCCTGCCTCATCCCAAAGCAAGTATTTTTTGACATCTCTCATTCTGACAGTCTCCCTCTTAGATCTGCATTCCTCTTCTGTGACTACAAATGCTTAATTCTTCAGGGCTGGGAGAGAGAAACGTAATCATGTCTTTCCTCCTAAGCACACTTAGAAGGGAAAGCTTGTGACATGCCAGTTGTTGTCAACTTTTGTAGGCTTTCAAAATTTTTCCTTATAGCACACAATCCCTGTTATCTAATTAGAGCAGAGTTCAGAATGAAGATTCAGTAACGTGGCCTTCTACACAAAGTCTGAGGACAACACTTGGTGATGGTCTTTAATTAACAACAAAAGTCTTTGAGGCCAGTGCCTCAAAGATTTTTTGACTCCAAGACAGGATGATTCAAACAAGTCCTTTTGTTCTTTTCTCTTGTGAGAAATGTCCTTTTGTAGAATGGATCTGTTGTTATATTATCCTCCCAACATCCTTAAGGAAACTCACAGACCCAGGTTCAAACAGACAAGAATTCTCACTACCTACAAAATGGCCTTTGGCTTAAATCAGAAACTTAGAAATGGAAGAGAAGTTAGAAAAAAGAAATTATGATTTCACAAGTTCTTTCAAAATTGGGATTAGGAAGATACATAAACCTATCAAGAGTTATTGGTGATCACAGGCCTGAGGGTTCACTGTAAATATGGAAAAGAGTTATGTAGTGACTAATGGAAAGTTTACTGAAAGAGCAAAAAAGAAATGTAGAAGACATTAATAAAAATGCAACAAAAGAGTGAATGTATTAAATGTTGCCTTTATTATACTCTATAGACAAGTATTTTAACTGTCAACATGTTAAATTCAATTAATTTGCATTGTATCAGTCCTCTGTTTCCAATGGAAGTAAAGCACTTAATGTGCTTATTTCACTGTTTGAAATAGCCACAGGGTAACAATGGATCCATGAAACTATTCTTAACCCCGTTAAAACAGTCACAGCTTAAAATGACACCCCAATAGCACAAAATTCAGGTACATTAAATTTCCTAAAACTCAACAATACCCTTCCCCCAAAAGACTAAACACTCACTGGGAGCAAGCAGAACTGGCTTATTATATGGAGGCATGTTTAAAAAAACCCAAAACAACCAACCAGAAAAAAAAATTCCAAACCCATCAACTCCTACACTTCTTGCTGTATTTGTGGCTCCGTGGCCTCCTCAGTAGGGAAAGTAACTGCTGTGTAAGAGGTCTTGTGGACATTCCTGCAGACTACAAGGCTCTTTGTAGGCAGACAACCACGCTGACCGGATTTCGTAATATTTTCTTCAATCTAAACTTAAAACCACACATCTATTTTATGTAGAATTATAACATACTTACTCTGCCATTACACGTCTGACGTTATTGGCATACAAGACTGGATTTTTTCTTTCTTCTTCTGAAGGAATATACACGGGTAGAAACTGCATACAGAGAACTGAATTATACCAAAAATATTTAACATTTTAAACAATCTCTTACAGCACTAAGGTGAAAATTGTATACAGTTTGTTGCTATTCACAAAGTTACATTATGACTACAGAAAACATTAAAAAATTAAACTTTTAAATGCTGAAGTGTATGTCATACTTCTAGAAATTCATATAACATTAACTGCTTATTTCTTACCGCATGGAACCTAAGCAGAGGTTTTTATCTTCATTTCCTAAATGGAACTCAGAATTTTAAAATACTTTAGAAGTAATACCATTTTCTTGCATAAACCTCACTTACATCCAGAATTGTTCAGCACTTTCTAGATAACCAAAAAAAGAGCACACACTAAAGGAATATTGCTCTAGATTAGGCATCCAAATTTTAAGGACATCAGGTATTTATTGTTCCCCCTGCACATTTTGAAATCATGTATGACTGCCTAATGTACACATGACAAGTGTTTTTATTTTCTGCTGTTGGATGTTTTGAATTTTTTTTCCCTTAAAATGGACATCAGCCATTAACACTCCATTGAAAGAAAAAATCTAAATTAATGCAGATGACCAGAGAACCAAAGAACAGTTGATGTTGGAAACAGGAAAATTAAAACAGAACTGCTGGAGAACCACAACAGAAAGGGCAGCTTTCAGAACAGCATGGCCTACATTAAAATATCTTCCAGTGTTTAAGCTGTTTTTAAGTGTCCATTGAAAAATTACATAAGCCCCAAGATCATGGCCAATCTCACCAATAAGAACCTTCAAAACATTTAGTTCTGCCAAGTAACTAACTTCTCAAATGGGAGGAACAAGAGGGGGTTGCTCTGATGACCACTCCTACTCAGTACCAGACAGACAGCTCTCTTACTAGCACAGAACAATGAGATAATTTATGCACTAAGTGAGCAAAATGATCATAATCCTGTGTAAAGCCTCTGAATTAGAAAACAAAGCTACAAGAAGCTTAGTTGTAGCATATGTAATTACCTATGGGTAGTGAAAACGGGAATTATGACCCAGAAATTTCACAATGGTCTTTAAAATAGAAACTAACAATTGGGTAGAGTTGTTAGTCTCTATTTTAAAGTTTATAATTTCAGCAAATACTTCTCCATAACCATGAAGCTAGCTGTGTTTTTAAAATTACATAACAGTATGATCAACGCTACCCAAACACTGCCATTGGATATTCATCTGAATTTATTTTATTGAATTTATTTTGTGTTTTGCTGAAGTTTTCCCTATATGCCCCATTGCAGATGAAAACATATGACTCTTGTCTTCTAGGTTTACATTACAAGCAGGTACAGCAGCCTCATGTAATACACAATTTCACAGTCTTTGTGGTTTTAACAGACATGGGAAGACTGTTCCTTCAACTTTCAAACCTCATTCCAGTTATTTGAGTTGCAAATGGCTATCAAGTAATTTGTCCAAACACAGGAGAAGTTTGAATATGAGGTGATTTCAGAGGTGTTCTATGTGTCTGTGCCTAACTCAACATAAATAGCATAATCATTTCAACATCAGTAACAAAACTAAGAGAAGAATTCTCAGCTGTTGCAGACTGTCATGGATGTATGAACACTGAAGTTGACAGGTCAGTAAAACAAACAGACATGAGCCAAAACAAACTACATGTGCACATAATCATATATCCTTTCTTCTTCCTAACACTGCCAGCATGCCAGTTCTAAGTACAGGATGGGTGGATGGGCCAATATTTACAGAAATTTATTATAAAACCTACATAGATGCTCGCTTCTCCATACACAAACTGAATGACACACACAATATGCCAGAACATATAATATATGCAGAGAAGCTCAGACTAGCCAACTTTGGATCCTGATTGCTGGCTGTTAAACCTTACCAGCTATCATTTAATCAAAAAACCACTGTTTTGTAGTGTGTCTCCCTGAGTTATTGGATCATCAGCACTAACTGTGGTATCCAGGCTGGCAGGGATTTGCCAGTATCTCTTTGTTGATGGAACAGAGCAGGAATATCAACCAACAAGCTTCAGAGACCAGGGGAAAAATATGACTTTGAACACAAAACAACTAATTTTTCCTATATGTTACCAGTCCTCACTGCAATTCCTTACAAAAACAAATTCAATAAGTAGCTTTCAAGTATTCTGCCTCATACTTGAGAGCAACCTTATAAACAGGTCTGCTCTTCTATCATCTGCCAACTCCAGCTTTAGTATGGAATATTTCAGAAGGTCACTAGTTAGTTTGCTTTCTTCCTCCAAGAGCTACCAAAGATCATAGCTTGTTATGCAAGATCTGTAAGAGCTACAGAAACTCAACATCTGCTAGCAGCTGCTGCCTCAAAAGTCAAGAAAGCTCAGCAGTGTTCACTCCTGTGTGAAAGAACCCATTTTACTTGCCTAGGGCAGAAAACCAGGCTCCTGAGAAAGGGTAAAAATCCTGCCAACCAGCTGGTTTGTCTTAGCCCTGCGTGAGCAGTCACTCCCTGGCCCTTCTGCAAAACACAGGCCACTATTCTGGAAATCACATTTGTTTTTTATCCAACTAAATTGATAACACAAACCACAAATTTCTACAACACATACAACTATTGAGTGGCTGGTATTTTGCAAATTCATCAATTTTGAGAATAACTGATTGCAAAAATAAGCAAACACAGAGCAATGACAAGTACAGTGATTAGCATGCAATCTATGTTACTATTGTAACACAGTGTATGTAAACATGCAATAGTTCTTCCTACTGTTTTACCCTGCCATCAGTTCCATCTGTCAGAGCTAAAGAGCTGCTTCATTATTCAAAAAGCAAAAGAACTGCAGAACATCTGTCAAATATCCTATATGACACTTTTGAAATATGTAATTGTCCACAAAAATGTAATTATTCTGTGTAAAATGCATAAGGACAAAAAGTTGAAAGGAAAGGCTGTAATTGTTTCCACATTTTCACTACAATAGTCTTCAGCCTTAAAATTACAGTATTTTTCTCCACACAAAGTTAGGAATATAGCTAGATTTTCTTTGTATTTTCCAATTTGACATTCTGAACACTACAGCTTAATAAAAAAATTAGCCAGACATTAAATAACTTATGTGGCCTATAAGAAACCATCTACAATTTTTCTCTACAAGACAGTCCTTAGTTTGTACAAGAGCATTCACACACTTGAATGTTTAACATACAAAGTTGGTACACTACTTAAAACAGCCATCAGGCCATTAGAAGACAAGAAATTTGTTCACTAAGGACTCTTTAAACTTAGCCCGAATTTTATCTACTCAATTTAAATCAGTAAAAAAAGAAAGTCTTATGCCAACTGGAAAACTGTATTTTGCTATTTCATTTTTAGACTATATTTTCAGATGCAGAAGCCATTTGTCTAAAATCTAAGTGTTATCTTAACTTGTTTTTACAGACATACATACAAAATTTGAATGCAAACTTTTACTGCAGAATTAAGTACAATATTATGCATTCTGCAACTGCTCAGAATACACTGGAGTTTTTTTTTACTGACCTCGATTTCCACAGAATTGTGAAATTGACATAAAGTAAGCCACAGAATTTCAAACCTAAAAGGGGAAGATAGGGAAGGATGGAGGAAAAAAAATTATATGTAACGAAACTGTAATACATTACGGTCCAAAGTCTTCATGTAGCATCCTACTTGTAGGTATGAACATATTCAGATAAAAATTAAAAGAAGCCTTTGAAAGTACTTCTACATATTACATTCTGTAATGTGGAAAAAAAGTAGTTTACGCTGAATTGGCATCTTAAAAAATAGTCAAAAGCAGGAAGACAAACAGTGAAAAGTAGTATATGCAGTATGTGTTAAAGGAAGAATAACTGTCTCAGAAAAATCCTGCATTCAGCACAGAATTGGCAAGATTAATTATGTAACCACATATTTTATCACTACCTCAGTTTGGAATCAAAGTTCATTATACTTCTAAAGTCAGTTAATGAAATGCAGTACGTGTGTTTTAATAGCCTAAGATACAAGATAACTGGAATCAACTTGACCTTAGAAAGCATTAAGATTCAAATCCAGGCAAGGATTTAGTAAACCTAAATTAAGGAACAGTGTCAAGTAGCCACATTTTCATACAGTATCTATGTAGTTACAGCAGTCAATCATTGTGAGGGGACCACTGGTCAAAATCCTCTTATACAGATAAAGCACAGCTCCTAGAAGCAAAACCCTACTCATTTTGTTATACACATATAGGGTTGCAAACTATTTCCCCCTCTTCCTTCTTATTGAGCTTACAACACATTAAAGCAAAGAAAATAATCAGGAACAATGAAGTCTGGGATTTGAAGTTTATGTTCCCAAAAGAAACACAGAAGTCTGGTTTCTAGATCCTTGCTCAAGCGCATTAAAAATCCTCAATAAGTTACAAGTAAACTTTTCTCTCTGTCATCTCTGTAATCCTCAAAGACTAAACCCTGAATTTAAATAAAAATTTGAAACTGATAGAACCTGTATCTAACTCAACAACAGCCATTCTTTGTTTTCAAGGTGGACTCAGGTGATCTGCAGTGAATACTGTCAAAGTAGTAAAAGCGTTACTTTCAATGAGTGTAAGAGTGTTCAAGTTTGCATGTGACAAGTTTTCAATCCATCTGACAAGCTACAGCACCTTTAAACAAACAGAATATTCCTACATACAGAAACATTTCTAGATTATGTTTTGGCTAACACTAAAACAGAAAAGATATGTTTGCTGAGAAAACTAAGCCTGTTATCAGTCTTAATAATATTCTCTGCTATGACATCACGAATACATTTTAGGTCACCCAGGAGAATTAATCCTAATTAAGCCAAACTGTAATTTAAACTGACCCAGTCAATTTGTATAACATCACATGCTGCTGCAGATTCTGATTCAGCTTTAATTTAATTTTATTTTATTAGCAGAGGTCAACACTTCAGAATAAGGGTTTTGTAGACATGATAGTGATTTGAGGCAACACACAAGTTTCTTCCCTCTTCCTCTGTGCTCCTCAGTCCTTAGTTGAGATACTAAGTTGGGATACTAAGCTACTCAGCTGTCTCCTCTATGGCTGAGTTACATTTTTACAGAATTGCAGTGCAAATGCAAGGGAAGAGGTAGGAGCTCATGAGAACAGAAAGTCCTTTATGCAGCAAATGCTGCCTTATATACAACCATGGACTCATCTACTTCCAATGTGACAAATTAATTGTAAGCTGAACCTTTGGAAGTGATCAATGATTTCCTCAAGTCTCCAAATCGTGTCCTTAATTAGACCTGGTTCCTAAGTGCAAAACTTAATTGACAAAATTCTAAATTACTTGAATCTTGGCTAATCCCCATAGTTTCCTCATTATTACTAAAACATAGGATCTCACATGGGACATTCAAAATAATACAAAGCCTTAACCACAGAAGCCAACTCCCCTTTGTTTAGGGTTCAAAATTTGTGGTTTTCATCTTCATCTAAACATTTTGGAATTTCTACTCAAATTCCAATGAGAAAATAAAGCTAAAAATTTTGTTTTAAACAAGCAAGAACTACTTCATTTAATATTTTATATTACATGAATTTGCCAAAGAACTTCTAGAATAACATTTTGTTTAAAAAAAAGTTGAAATTATATTCAGGCAAGGTAATGGAAACAGTATGTCCAAATTCTTTGAGTGGATCGACTGTTTTCAGGAGAGTAGACCAATTTCAAACAATAGCCTTAGATTTTATACAGTATGATACCAAATCAACTTGCAGTCAATAGAATATGTAGAGCAGAAGCAAGTTGCTTTACTTCAGGCACTTGGCTAAAAAAAACTAAAATTGAAATAAAAACCTAAAATTCATTCTGCAAACCGACAGAATCATAACAGCAGAAGTACTTTGTTTCCACCTGGATTCCTCTTAATGACTAATAGAATAATTACAGAAAAATTACAGAATAACAGATAAAAGATAAATTAATCACAAAGAATAATCAAATAAACAGCAATTGGTTGACTATGTAAGTAATATAAATAAAAACTAATTGAGGAAAGCAATGATAAAAGCAATAAAACATTAACCACTTACGCTCCTGGCCCTTGCCATGTCCATGTGATTGTATCCTAAGAAAAGAAGTGTGACATTTGCAATTAATTATTGTGCTTTCAGCTTTTTACATTGCACACAGCATAACTAACAATATATGACTGAGAAGTTTTCATGGAAATTCTGTGCTTCCTTTGCAAAAGTTCTTAACCCTGTGAGGAATCAGCCCATCTTCTATACAGCTACGTGGCCAAAATGAACACTGTGTGAAAAACTAAGAGAGGACAAATAGCAGTAAAAGAAGCAAACAAGATGCAAATAGCAAAAAATGGAACAGAGACCTGTAAAGGAACATATAACAGGTAGTAATATGACAATAAAAGTCATCCCATTTTTAAGTAATACTAAGAAATAGCACAGGGAAAAAATGCACTACTTGGAGATGTGATTTAAGTGTACAAGAAAGAATTTAAAAACCTGGAAATTAGTTCTGTTCTAACTGGGAAAAAGAGTTCAAGTCATTAGTGTAAAGACAAGAGGACTCATTAAATTCAGGTTTCTGAAAGACCTGATCAGAAAGCTATTTTTTCAACCTATTGAACACGTTCTAGTTCAGTTCTATGCTACAATCCAAATTCGTTCTAGAGGTTTCAGGTGATCACATGTGCCATTGACCATGAAAAATCAAGTTTAACTTAAGTTTAAATTACCATTTAGAGCAAAAGGCTACCAAAAGTAAAAATAAAAGAAAGCAAACCCATCCATAAAAAGAGAAAAACATGGTTAATGATAACAGCTTGGAGAGTAAGGTCAATATGTCACAAAAATCCACTAAAAATTTAGAACTTGACATTTAGTGATTATTTGCAATCAAACAAAATATAACAAAGGATGAGTCCATCTGCAGCAATAAATTTAACTGTGTTAAAAAAACTCATTTTCATGTAGTTATCTTTCAGAACTATAATGTGCATAGTTTTACTGTTACACTATTTCTGGCTATTTTGATGTTTCTGATAACAGTGCAAGTAAACACATTATGAGGTTTGTCTTTTTCCCCCGAGGAGCTTTCATTATAAACCATGAGAAACCAGTGTAGATAGCTGATAACTTATCTAGAGACTAGATCTGCCTTCCAGAACACCAAGCACTATACATCTCCAGCTCAGCTCTCTAAATTACAACAGCACAGAGGGAAATAAAAATGTGATCACCACAAAAGTGTCTGGATCATTGAACAGTGCATAGATATTTTCAGAATCCAGCCTCATGCTGGCTAGCTGGCAAGTCAAACTCAAGTAAGCCACAAATCTATCAACAATCCTACAAGAAATTCCCAATATGAATGTCGTAGTGGAGAGGCATGCTTTTTCTTATAAGAACTTCAGGGTGCCTCAGGGATAATGGCCAGAAATGCCATCTAGGGGAAAACAGGATTCTGATCTGCAAGAGGCAGATCCACGTTATAGGAGACTCCTAGCAGCATAACCAATATCTTTATGATAAAAACAACAAGCAGACAAAGGGAAGTAGGATTTTTCCTTACGTAACTAAGTTTTATGTTTATCACAGCTACCAGTGCTACTGGACAACATTCTCTTTGACAGCATTCTGAGTACACTTTCAAACTATTGTATCTAAGTAATGAATACTTTAAATTGTGAGGAAGTACATAAAATGATACAATAGCTTGGCTGGAAGGGACCTTTTAAGGCCATCTATTCCAACTCCCCTGCAATGAGTGGAGATGTCTTCAACTACATCCTGCTGGCCAGAGCTCCATCCAACCTGACCTTGAGCTATCCCCTCTGTTATTTCCCCTCGGCATGGGAGCAAACAGGGAGAAGAGCCATCTTCCACAGAGTTTGTATTTGACACAAGAAGATACTGAGAATCATATGTCAGCCTTCCAACAGGAGATTGGCTGTGTTTTTACAGGTTCAGTTAACCCTGATATACCAAAACTGTGTAAGAGCTGCTGCCAAACCTCTTATCAAGTAGCACAGTTACTTGTGGAAGACATTTGGACATAAAATACATTTTAAATGGCTTTGTAATATTTAAACAGGTATATAGCTTATATATTTTCATAATTTCTCAAGTAACAACACTCTGACAGAAAATTCAAATGAAGAAACAAAGAGAATAAGTAAAAAAAATATAAAAAGGATTGCAGTAGAGAACCTATGGGTGAACACATTAGAGCATTTATTCTAACTAGAATACAGGTAATAGCTCTCAGGCATCCAAATACCTAAAACATTACCAATCTAGACAACTAGTAGCAAATATTGACTTTCAGGTCTAAACAACATTTATAGCCTTAAAATTTCTTTCTGCTCATGTATCAAGAAGAGCAACATGCTAAAATATTACTACTAAAAAGCACTGATAGAGGACCAGAGATATCATCTAATACAAATAGTCAAAAGCCCCAAGATGATTGTTATTCAGGGAGAAACTCAACTATAAAAAATATAAAACAGAGTTCTTCAAAGCAACCAGAATTAGATTTATTTTCTAGAAAAAAACCTGAATTTACTTCTTCACTTTTGCCATGTTTCAGCACATTGCAGAACAGTGGTGCTTTCACTAGCTCTTCAATAGACTACAATGAAATAAACATGCCAGAGTGCAGACACCTACTACATTCTCCACAGGCTCTGATCTCAAAAAGCCTCTCAAAACAGCCAAATGCACTCAAATCTAAGAGTGTCCTCATCTATGCTGTGGAACTCAAAGCTTTGAACATAGATCAGGCAATCAAAACAAAACAGTGGGGTGACTGCACACAATGTATATCTGGAGTTCACTGGCTAAGCAAACATCTTAACAAGTTCCTTTCTAAACTAAAATTCTACTATGCATCAGTCAAACAAGACAATAAATAGAAAGCCAGGGACATTTAAAGTTAAAAGCTAAAAATGGTATGTTAGTGTATGAACACCAATATTCATTCCCTACTCTGTTCTTACATGTGTTGTGGTTTAATCCCAGCTGGCAACTATGCACTACGTAGCTGTTTGCTCTCTCACTCCTCCACTGGGATGGGCAAGAGAATTGAGAAGGAAAGGTAAGCCTTGCCTTGCAGGTTGAGATAAGAATAGCTCAATAATTGAAACAAAATCATCTAACTCCATATCATAACCATAAATCCATAACCAAAATAAACCTCCTCTTCGTGCACCACATCATATTCCTTCTGCCTCTCCTCCTAACTCTGATTCAAATCTTCTGCAACCCCTAAGCTAACATAAAAATAAAGCATTAATAGCAATTATCACCTCTGCCATTAATGCTTAGGCCTTTGGAAGGTCTCTAGGAATTAGATCATAGAAGGTTAAATGACTCAGTGAGGCACTGAAAACTAAGTGTTTCACAGCAATTTAAAGTAGTAGGAAAAAGTAAAGTCCCATACACAAACTCATGCCAGCTCATAGTGGATATATATATAACCAGTTACAATTTTTTATGGCATTTTTGCAGTAACAAAAATTATGAGAATTTTCATTTATGTTTATATTGTTTTACCTCAACATTAAAAGTTCACAAATTTCTGTTAATCAAGTGTTAGGAACATTTACTATTGGTTTAAAAACATTGCATATTATGTACTACAGGCAATAATGACATTTCAGTATGCACCTGATTTTGAAGATACTTACAAAATAACATTTGATAGCTTTATATTGCTATGAGCTGAACAGTAACAAAAAGTTACGAGGCATATTAAGGATGACATAAGCCATGAGCATATTTGCCATTTTAAATGGCAGTGCCATCAAAACTTCAGACTATTTTTAGAAAAGAATCTTTCTTCCTGAAAATATAACGATTATGTAATGAAAAGTCCCAGGCAGCCTGCTACTATGCACTTGATACTATGCAAGCATATCAGGCTGCTATTTTTGTCACAGCATCTGCAAAGACAATTTTTGGGTTTTTTACTGCAAACTATTTGATTGCCATTACACCTTGTCTCAGCCAAGACCAAATGGTGGTCTGTGTAAATTAACTTTGCTTGGATCCTTTTCTTTTTTAATCAAGCACTTGTTTAATATCAACCTGCGAATGACAGAAAGAACAATGGATGGAAATATTTGTAAGCTACTCAGCTACCAAGAAGAAACAAAACTCTTCCTTAGAACAAGGGTTATTATTTTTGTTGTTGTTGTTAATGGTCTAGTCAGAGATCTTCTGATGTGACGTGCATGAGTAAAAGAGACCAGGTGGTCCTTATTTTACTTCTGACACACTTGACACCCTCCCTAAGTAACTTCTACTTCAGAAGGGGACAGACTGGACATGAAAATAGCCCTAGTGGGCTCAAAAAAACTTCAGATATTGTAAATAAGCACTATAACCTGCATTTTATCTGAATGTAATTTACATTGGAGGATTGCTCCAAATTAGCTAATTCCTTAGCCAAAGGCATGGTGAATGTAAAACAGAGATGACACTTCATAAAGGTGCAGAGATCCTCAACACATTATCCTATACCATTCAGCCAGTCACAGGAATTCGTGACTAACACCCCCAAAGGCAGGAGATGCAGAAACATCTTCCAGCAATAAATGGTATTAAAACAACTCTCCAGCACACACTGGAGGAACAGGGAGCACTTTGGAACACAGATCCAGGGCAGAAATTGCCATTTGTTTCATAGTTTGCGGAGTGCTTCTCGTAACAACCTGAACAACTTTCAGCCTAGAAACATTTAAACTGTCTCAGTTAAGACTCCCTATATTGCATGAGACTTAAGAAATAAATACTTAACCAACAATAATTTAGTAATGACTTTTCAATTTTTAAACCTAAAAGGTTACACAAGGGCCAATGCACTTAAAGGAAAATGCCCTGAATTTCCAATGACACTGCAAGCTGAACTTACCAGTTTGTTTGGATAACGTAAAACAACCGGCTGCACAGGAACCCCAGGAATAAATGCTCCTAGAAGGCACATATGATACATAATTAACTTATAGTGCATTTTGGTAAAGAACAAATTTACTGCAGCAAGAAAAGTTACACAGCTAATGGACTCATAAGAAGTAGCTGATGGTGAAAAAACAGGATCTGAAAGTAGCCTCAAAAGTAACTAAAAAGCAAGTACTGGAGAATGACACTGTATACCCACCTTTACAGCACACAGGCAATTAAAAATGTTTGCTTCCATTATCTAAATTATCCTCTAGCACTTACATATATTGTCATTTACACTAGTCAAAATACACATTTACACAAGTCCAAGCTAAGAATTCAGCTCAATAAATGAATAAAAAAATGAGCATGCACTAGATGGTTAAGTTAATTTATTCCCTGTGGTCAACAATATTTGACCTTAGGCTCCTATGTAAAATAAGCTTTCTACTTTTATCTGAACAACAGAAATTTATAGGCAATTTATCATTTCTGAAATAACAGAATTAATGTCACTTCTATTCTGTAGCTGTGGAAAAACTAATAGTTATATATTTAACTAGAGCTATATTGACCTAGAGCTATTATTCAGAAGCATTGCTTCACTTCATAGGAAAATTAGAGTTCTGATAAATAAGGAGCACAAGCTCCATGTCATTTTCTAAGCATTTTCTTGGTTTCTAATACAAAGATTGGGTAAGCATGATAACTATCTTGTTCAAGACTTCTCTCAACATATCTTTCTCTCATGAAGAAATTAAGATTTTCACTCAGAGTATGTTATTCATGACAATTTACTAATGTCTCCCTAATATTCCAATTAAAATTAAGAATGGAATAATTGAAGTACACTCTATTCCTGGCATAAAATTTGTATTACAAAATAACTGTCAAGACATAAAAGGAATAATTGTTTACAGAGTATAAACATCTTTGAATGAAGTGGACTGTGTGGAATCCTTAAGAGATTTGGAGGCCAGTGGTACCTTCTGATCAGTCTCAAAGAACAGTCTAAGCAACTTTTGAAACAATCCAAAGCTGACAAAAGCTGAGTGGTAGATGATAACACTACCATTTAAACACAAAACCAAGAAAATGTGTAGTGAGAGCAAGGAGCATAGGCCATGTTAGTAGAATGGAGAAAGGCATCCTGATAGAGTTAACTTGAACAGAGACCTAAAGTAATGCGATATAAGTGAGGAGTTCTGAGGCAAAGGATTTCTGGAAGGCTGGATGGATACAGAAGCAGGTTTCAGTAGGAAAAGTGAGACAGTCAAGAGGCAGACAGCAGCATGTACTAGACCAGGGCAGAGGAAGATAGAGTGAGAATGTAAGGATGAAATACATGGCGCCTGGAATGTCTATGGCACAGAGGGAGGGCAAGAAATCAGGGCTTCACATGAAGGATTCAGGCTAGCTTTTAAAGCATGGTCAGGATTCAGGTGGAGAGAGGAGAGCAAAGAGCTACAGAAGTGGATGTTTCCCTAATCACCATTTATTCATCTAAAAAGGTAAGAGCTGAGAGAAAAGTCTGAGATTCCTTCAGCCAAATGAATCAGTGCAAGGAACCACAATGCTGACTCACTGCAAGATATTCTCAGAGTGCTATTTAAATTGCAAGCCAAACAAAATACAAGACACACAGTAAGACCAGAAACTAGGCAAAAAACTAGGAAGTCAAAAAAACACATTCACAACTGCCTTGCTCACTGAAGCTTCTTCACTGACCATCTTCCTACCTACACGATAAAGGCAAGTTTACATTAAAGGTTAGTGGTTTACTGCAGTACCGGCATTTATTCCTACTGGAAATGCAGTTTACAGCTGCAGCAATATTCAGTGTCACACCCTCTACTAATCTGATAAACTAAAAAGGGTGATACCACTGAAAAGAGCTTAGAACATGGATGTTACATAAAAAATACACTATAAAGCTTAAGGCAGCAGCAAGTATCTAAATGCTGCATGACAGACCCAAAATAGGATATGGAGGGGGCAAGAAAGAAAAAAAAAAACCAGCAAAAAGACACAACCACAAACAAAAACCCAGGAAGAAACATTATTCTTCCAGCTCATATGCATCTCAGAAGTCAAGAAAAAACCTGAATTATCAAAACCATTTTGTTCAGTGATGGAATTACAATCTTCCGGTAGCATCATAAAATTTATATTCCAATTTCACCTTACTGCGAGGTTTTTAACTCAATTTCTGCAACAGCAAGCAAATTAAAATGCAAGTGGTATTTCAGAAAATGAAGATACAAGGACATTCTGTAGAGAACAGAGAAATGAGCATAATACCTACCAGGTTTGAATGTAATTAGACAGGATCGGTTTGTGCAAGTGCCCTCTGGGAATATCATTATCTTGAAGTAAAAAAAAAGTTGACTTTTAAGAACTATTTCAATGTGAACTTATTTATAAACACATCTTTTCAAAGCTGTTATTAATTGATTACAGCAAAAATGTTCTCAGGGAAAAACAGTTCAGTTGGAGCAAAAAAGAAAAGGTGCTAAAGATGTCAAGTAAAGTTCTACCTTAACAGGAAAATTATTTTTCTTTATGCCTCTTTTTTGCTTTCCAATAATAATTATATTTATTGGAACACTGACAGTGACCAGAAACACTTGTTAAGTATGAGTATTTTCACTGGAGATATTGGTGCTGGCAAAACTATCAGTTTGTTTTGTACCAGAAAAAAATTCCTGCTCCCAGGCTACCTGCTTACAGGCTAAGAAAAGACAGTTATTCTCTCTTTGCTATGCCCAAATGACAGGGACTGAAAATACCTGAACAGATTTCTAGGAAAAAAGCAAAAAATGCTTAAGTTAAGCATTAAGAACCAATTCGGCAGAAGAGGGTAGACAGTACAAACACAAACAACTCCCACCCCAAATCCATATCATGAGGGAACAAAGCAATGGACTAAAATTAACCTTACTGGTTTTATTGCCCATTCTGTCCTAGCTTGCTTTGAAATCTAATGATGAAAGTCATGATGCAAAAGCTACATATCACCTGTCACATTGTTTATAGCAGTTTATAACATTTTTGCAGTCCAGTGTGCAGAGGCATACCCACTATTAGCAGCAATAATCCCATAACAAACATACAGTACCCTAATCTCAAAAAAAATCATAGGAATGCTTCAAATTTGCAAAATAATCACATCCCTCTAGGAATGTGAGATCTTAAATAGTCATCCATTCCTTCCCATTACTCTCAATCAAACATATAATAAACAGCCACATTTTAGGTGCAGAAAATAAACCCTGAGCCACTTATTTTATCCAAGCCTTAATCACATATTTTAATAGAGGTGGTATTGGAACATCCGAATTTTTTGGGCTGCCTTGCCCAGTATCACATCAACAATGGCAGTGCCAAAATCCTGTGAAGAGTGAGAACACACAGTGCTTCCCCAGGTATTCTGATGAGTACTTTTTTTTTCTTCTTAGAGAACTTCCTCACCTGCTGTGGTCTGTCCATTTAGTACCACTTAAGAGCTGTAATGTACTTACCCAGTTTCCCTTGAAACACAATCCAGTGAGAGACAGATGAGAATCTTACATTTTATCTTCAATAAAGAGGGAGTGGGGGAAACCCACACACCACCCCACACCATCTAAAGCCACCCACAATGAAAGAATGTAAACTGCATATCTAAAGCCTGGAAATGCCAAATACCATCTCTTACAGAGTAGCAGAATACAGTACCTGTGGCCATTTACCACCAGACTGGGCACGCCTCTTTATCTCTTCAACAGTTTTCCTGCGAGAATCCTGGTCGGCCCGAGATACAAATACTGGTCGGATATATTTGATCAGAGCTGAAGAGGAGGGAAAACAAAATCAAGGACCAGCCTTTATTCTCCTTTTGTTTGAAAAAGATTCCTCCTCCCGGCCCCCCCCCCCCCCCCCCCCCCCCCGCAATTAGTCCTCTGGACAAAAACTTTTGTTAGAAGAATGTAACTACTTTACTGTATTACACTGTAAAATCAAATACTCAGCTGAATTATTGCATCTTTATCAAAATATTTTTATAAGTTTCTGTGAGGAAAACAGTTTTCACAATTTTGGCATTTTGCACTTTTTCAATTTTTAATAGATCAATACATACAAGACAGATAATGTAAAACATGATGGTATATTATGCAGTTTTCTGCAACCATGCGACTGTGGCTATATACAGACCATTTCCTCCTTCCACAAAAATCAATAAAAATCTATCACAACTCCCAGCCCAGCAAAGCAGCAGGAATCTCCCTGCTACATAAGTGCTTGCAAAAGACATCCTGTAAGTCAAACTGCCTCTGTCTTTTGAGCTTTTGTCTTCTACGACATCTCAGCTCCACTAACATTACACAACCAAAGATATTATATACACTGATGTGGTTTTTTGTGAAGAATCAGTGTCAGCAGAAAAGGCATGCTCCTTCTGGTCAGTTGTCACTTGTTTGCCTGTTCCTCATACCAGATGAATGAGATCTCAGACATCCTTTTCCTGGCTCAGTGAGAAACCTCTTGTACATCGCCAGACACAAAATGAACATGAGCAAAAATCAGAAATCAATCCACAAGATACTCTCCATGTATGTCTGTCACAAGGACACCAAAGACAATTTTCAAAATCATAAGCCCATACAGCCCTTTTGCAGTGTCTGAAAGCACTACAAGAGAAACACCTTCAAATATAGTGTTTCATGCCTTTATTTAAACAGGTTGTCTTTGAAAACCTTTTAATAATTTTTCTATCATGTAATCTTACTTGAGGGTTCAAGAGTCATTAAAACATTAGCTATTCTACTTGCCCCAAATACAGTTTTCATTTTTCCAGCCACTGTGAAGGGAGTTCACTGACACCGTATAATCTGCTTTTGTCAAGGATAAACTTGCTACATTAACGGATCAGCCAGTGCTTAAAGTGTGAAGAAAAAAACTGTAAGGAATTACAGCCCTGCACTCAGCAAAACCTTCTGGTTATGGCATTATCCTACTGGAAGTTTAGCCACCAACTCACCAAAATCCTTCAGTTCTGAAGGTTCTGAGAAACTAATCTGTCAAACCTTACAGCAAGTTCCCAAACATTCAGCCAGCCTCTGAAATATTATCCAACAAGTTGTCACAGCTCAGGAGACAGCGTATCAGAAGTTACCTTACTCTTGTACTTTTCCTACATGCCTGCTCTTAGACAATATCTATAGAACAATGCCTGTCAGGGGAGCAAAGATGGCCAGCTTGGGTAACTGCCAAGGCAAGGTAAAAACAAACAAAAAAGCCCCAAAACAAACCACAAATAGACTAACATTCAAAGAATAGGGAAAAAAAAACCCACCAGAACAAGCAATAAAAATAACAAAGGAAACCATACTTGGTATCATAATTGTTTTCTTCTATGTGATCCTACTCCTGACTTTGCTCCACTGTTGCAAACGCTATTCCATAGCAAAAACATTATAAAGGAGAGAAAAATATCCAACATCCCTAGCCTTCACTTGGAAGTTTCTTTTACATTAGGCCCAAATGACGGAATTTAGGTTACTTCAGGCCAAAGAATGAATAAGATAATTCCAGAACTCCCAGGCTCTTTTGTGAGGACATGCTGCAAGCAGGGTCTTATTTATAACACATGAAATTAAGCAAGCAGACAAAGCAGACAGATTTTTCTTCGGGCAGCGTGATAGAAAACATTGGACTACACTGATGTCATCTGTAGATGAAAACTGTACTGGCAAGTAGTGCAAAACTGGGAACTTTACTGTTACAGCCCTTCCTAAAGCAAGTTACTGTAATGTTACTAAGCTCCACAAGAACACAAGGTGGGTTATCCTACAAATAACAATGGCACCACAAACAGCAACAAACCCCCTTCTGCAAGGAAAAATTACTATGATATGCCGAAAGACAGAGGCAACTGAAATCTTAGCTTCTTATGGATTTGTCCTGCTGAATTGTCCTGTTGAATTAGCCTATTAGGGTGGTTTTATTAAGCCTTACTTCCTTAGACATTGGACTCAAAAGCTGACAGAATTCTTGTTTTAATATTAAACAGCAACTGAAGATCCTGTGAGACACCAGCTACCAGGCCCTTAGTGGTTAAATCCAACAATTTAAGTGAACCTGAAACTCTCAGTTGTCAGTAAAAAGCTGAAAATACACACCAAGGGAAGGCTAACTCAGTAGTCCTTTTTTAACCACTTCTGAAAACAGAGCACAAGGCTACACAGACCTTTACTCTCATCACATATTTTCATGTTCAGTAAACACAAATCTGAAAATTCAAAGGCTGTACCAAGTCAATCTGTGCAAGGAAGTCAAGAGCAGGGCCAAAGGTCTGCAAAGAGAAGCTGAGAAACATACCAAATACGCAGCCAAGATGAGACTGTGGTCAGAAGTAAAGTTGAAACACAGGAAGACAGTACTTAAGGTAGTGTGTGATGCACGGAACTAGGCAGGACTAGGGTGAAGTCAGGCCAGAAGTGAATGCATTAAATGCTCCAGACAGCTGGCATACTCAGCAACTAAAGGAAACAAGTAGAACTCTGCAACATGTTCAATAAACAGAACATAATCATATCCTTCTCTGATCAGCAATTTAACTGTACAAGACCGGCTGTAATCAGGTAGTGAAGACCACAGCTCAAGTGTTCAGAGATTCTCAAAAATGTGCTTGCCCAGATCCTCGCATTCTATTAAAACCACCCTTGAATTATCAAATCTACCAAGCAATGACAGACAATCCATCAATTCACAAAATTGACCTTGTGAGTGTCATTATTTCAGCTTTTTCCCTAGCAGTGTCAGTCCTATTTCATCTAGTCACTTTAATTCCCAATTTCAGATCATACAAGGAGTCCTGAGGACAGTTGACATGCTGTATTTTACCTCCTTAGGCAGGTACCTGCAACTTAAATAGTGCTGCCAGTAAATCATTAAAACCTCTGCCTCTCAGGGCAGCCAGAATGCCCCAGACACTCTAACCGAATGAAAGCCTGCAAAAACTCAGTACTGCTTTAATTAATAGCAGGGTGGCAGCTCCAGCGATTTCATAATTGTAACCCATGCAATCAACTTCAGCACCAGCTCAATGCATAAGCAAAACCCATTTGTTTCCTGGTAAGCTGTACACATACAGTTGGTGCCTTTAAACTTCTCAGGACTACAGCAGGGAAAAAAAAAATTTCCCCTCCCTCTGCGCAGGCAAGTACGAGTGAGGAAACCTTGTTTCAATTCAAGACACAAAGCGCTGTGTAACACAACAGCAGAAATTATTGTAGCAAACCATTTATACTGGCAACATCACCACTGGTTCAGCAAGGCACCAGAGAACACAACAAGCTATGGAACAGCAAGGTGGCATTACATACAATTCTTCTAAAATGTATCCATACACACATTTTTTTGAGTGGGCAGTTACATTTTCACCACAGCAGAATCAGCAACAAACAAAGTGACAGCTGCAAAAGCAGAGAATGCTGAAGTTGAGGCTTTCACTTGGCCTCTATCCCGAACAACACAAAACCCCATCACTACATTGCTCTAAGGGAATCCTAGAGAGGCACCACAACTGGCTCTGCTTGCCTTGAACATGGAGGTGTACAAGCTGTACAAGCAGCCTGCAGTGGGATATCCATTTACAGTATCTACTCCACAGCTTTTTTTCTAGTATGGAAAAAATACAATTATTTTTCTAATAGCAGTTGACATGTTGTATGTTCCATATTTAGGGGCACAAAACCCATGAAGGACTACAGTTGAAAAGTGCTATCTTGGGCTTAGTTTTCAAGAGTTGCCTTACTCAAATGTACATACTCGCAAGGTTCTGAACTCATAACTTTAATTTATTAATGAAATAAAATCTAATATGAAAACTGCTCTCTTTTCTGTACAGAAAACTGCAAGAGGCTCAAAAGTCTTCTGATAGTTAGAGGGGGAAAAAAACCCATTATGGTTCTAGATTACAATTACTTCCTGTGTATATGGATACAGAGACCTTAAAAGTGGAAAAACTCGAGAACACACACACACCCACCAAATAAACAAAGTTCTATCAATGCACAAAACTCCATTTAACCAAAATTAGGATATTTTGGACTTGGAATTACATTATCCTTACAGAAGTAGTGTTATTATAGTCACGATACTCTAAGATATTTGTAAAGCTGGTGGTAGTACCTTATTTTATATATACTTATATATAATATACATACTTATTTGACTGAAGTCTGAATCAATCACTGAAGATAAATGTATGCCAAGAACAACTTCTCCAAGTTTGACTAAATGCTTAGCAGACGGACCACCTGACTGAAGGCACGCCAAGTATTCATGGGATAGAGGCAGTATTAATAGGAAAGTTTTCCTTCCTACTTCCAAAAAGGCAGGAAACAATGCAGCCTATAGGACAAGGAAAGGTCAGTAGTGGGAAGTAAATAATCAGTGTCCTCTCTAGCTTTAACAGAACTAAATCCTGTGGTATTTGGGTTGGACTTTCAAAATGTGATCTATTTCCTTTAAGGATTTCTTAAGGGTCAAAGACTTTTTTATCTCAGAGATCACAGTTTTCTCTCACACCTGCAATACCTGTATGTATGAGGGCATGGTTTAATGTTTTAGCTTTCTGCTGCCAATCTAAAAAGTATTTAAGGCAGGCAGCAGTGTTGGTTTGAAGGTTTCCTATGTACTGCAGTTTGTAACTTCAATAAATGATATTAACTAGTGATGGTGGTTCAAGCATTCCAGCTTGAATTTTTACAGAATTTTCCAGGACTCTAAGCCATATGATAAACACATACCTATAATACACAAGTGACAATGCAAGCGTTTTAAGTCTCTCTGAGAGAGCTTCTATGAGACTGAAATCTTGCTGGACCATCTGGGTGCCCACAGTCTAAAGGAATCATTGGCTTTTGAAACAGGGTTTTACAGGAAAAGATGAAATAGGGAAGTTTGACAAGAACTTCAAGATGCTCCTCAGAAATGGGGAGCTGAAGTGTGTACTCAAGGCAGGCTACAATTCCAACATAGCATAGGATGTTGGCATTTATCCTGGTGACCTCAGTGTTTAAGCCCCTGATTTACAGTGTACAAAAGAGAAGAAATCCGTAATGACTTCACCTTAGAACAGGTTTTTCCATAAGGAGTTTAAGGACTGCTTTAGTGAATCTCAGAAGTGTTGAAATGTGAGATTCTCACAGAAGAACTAGAGGTCTACCACAATTCTTTTCTTTGTGTGCTTTGGAAAGGTTGGGAGGGGCATTTGGGATGCAGGACTAAAGGATTAGGTTGCACAACAGAGCTGGTGGGTAATTTGGCACCTTTTAAGCTTTGAGATGAAAACATACCTAGCTACCCAAGCATAAATACTTTCCCCTGAATTACTTATTCTCATCTTTTAGTCATGATGCTTGAGAAAGGCCTATAATACACTTTCAAAAAATGAGCTTGAACCAATTTCATGAGTTTACTAGACGTGGAAAAAACCACCTACAACAGAATTGATACTTTTATAGGACTGTGTGATTCTCCCTTACTCTGTAGGTCTGCTGTGTTTTGCCAACCACAAATTACCTCCTTTCCCTTTATAAACTTAAGGTGACATATCATCCTGTAAATTTCACAGGTAGCAACTCCGTCTCCTATTCAGGGAGTGGTGCTGGAGATGTTGAGAAGTTGCTTAAGGTTCAAATTAACTTTTCACTTGTATTTAGTTTCTAGAAGTTCAGACCACTGAAAATGTTCATTCATAAAAGCAGTCTAAAGTCCCCATCAATTCATATTTACTGATAATGCCTTTTCCTTCTCAGTGAAGCATTTCTGCAGCAGGACCAATCATTTCAGCAGTGAAAAACTACTTTTATCCAGGGTGCTTCAATAGCCAAAAGTAAGACAGTGAAGTGTAACTATCCAGAAATTATGCACAAACCTTGTCCTGACTTGAAGTGAGATTCAGTAGACAGAACAGGAAAGTTTAAGGATCTGTACTGACAAATTGATCTGACTTCTTCAGACCATGTAAGGCATAACAGACTCCTACATGTTATTTTCCCACTGTAAGACTTAAGTAGTCCAGCAAAGTTCACATCTCCAATCTACCAAAACCCTGGAAAGTTACTGTGTAGAAACATACATCTTCCTTCAGTATCATGACATATTCCATCTGTTTGGCATTCTCTGGTTTCCAGATACTGGTTTTTTTTTTAATGACTGAAATATCGTTTATATTTGGGTAAGCAGTTCCTCCCCAGAGTTTGTTAACCTCGTGTGTGTGTGCCAAATGGATAATTTTCTTCAGGACTGACCACTGACTGAAGAGTTCATAACTCTTCTCCCAGAACCAAAGAGCATTTTAAAATCTTGTTTTCCTAAAAAGGACGAAGATATCTGTAAGAGTCAAAAGACATTAAGTCTGCTTCTGAAATTGGCCTTTGCAAACCAGGAGAGCTACCTTCAAGTCAGAAAGCAATAAAAACCTCATACACAAACACAGTTGTGGAGTAATTTCAATCCCATAAAGAACAGGCTTTTAATCATCTGGACTTTCAAGAGGATCAGAAACTTAATATTCCATGATTGGCAAACTAAGGATACAATAATACAGGCAGCTGTTCCAGAAACCTATTAAAATACTTGCAGAACCAATCTTAGTAACCATTTAGCAATCAGATAATTTTGTGCCTGCTAAAGCACCTGATCCCTCTGGTATACAACATACCATGTCTCAATAAACACATTGTCATTACATCAAAAAGCCAATTAATTTATAACATACTTGACTGCACTGGATGAGGATGTACACTTCACCCAGAGTCCTCATCCTTGGAAATTATCTTTAAGTTTCCTCTGTACCTTCATTTTTTACATGTTTAAGTCTGCTCAGATAGTTAAGTGAATGTACTTTATTCAATGCTTCCCAGAAGATTCAGAATAGCCATTAACAAGACTCAAGAGATAACAAGGTTAGGATTATCAGTGACTGGCTCCAAAACCTTATAGAAGATGGTATACCAAGCTTGCAAGACTGACAAAACTGAAGAACACATACACAATTATGACTTCTCTGGGAGAAATTCTGGATGAATGTCTAGAGTGTTGATGATTTTATCAGGCAATCTGATAAAAACATGAGCACATTATCATATAAGCACAAGAGAAGTATCAGTGGTCCGATGACATGAAATGTATTTTTTTATGTGTGTGCATGTAGAGAGGTGGAAATGACATTGGGATTGAAATACTAGATCAAAAGAGAGGATAGTCAGCACTACTGCTTCACAGAAACCATCTCTCAAAGCAGTAAAAGAGATAAATAAATCAGTTTTACTGGAAAGTTCTCATTTATTTTTAAGCCAAGCTAATCAATACAGTGATTACTACCTCTCTGTTAAGGTCCACTGACTTACATAAGACAGACCCCTTTAATTAATGTTGCTCATGTAACTGTCCACCCCTATAAACAAAAACAGTTTTTGAACTCTCATTCCCAGTTACAACCTTTGGTATGCCTCACTTCTGTGGCATTTTTGTGAACCCTTCACAAGTGACTACATAACTTTTGTGGCTGCACAGCATAAAGCAAATGTAGCTATACAAGACAAAGCACTCATTTATTTGTCTGCACTGTACATTCCAGTAGTATTCCATCAAATCACTACATGTTCTCTTTTTCTGTAACTGGTTTTACTCACATATGAGCTAAATGAAGTGAGTAATTTTTAAAATTTATTGTAGGAAGTCTAGACTTTCAATGGAATCCTGCAAAAGTGACCTCAAAATTAAATTAGATATTTAGAAACAGTTCAATCTACTTAATAGATTTGTACTACAATCTCCATATCCCTACGGATTGTTCTGGTTCCCACTGAATCTACTACGTGGGATACTTAGCCATTGTCAAATGCCATTCTGCCATTTCATCCCACTGCAGTAGCACAACATGGACTGGAGTCACCTCATTTAAACTGGGTTCTCCAGACAGACCACTTCCAAGTCAAAGGGAGTTCCACACAGACTACTTTTATTTTGCGGAGCCAGCAATTATTAAACAGTCAATGGAGTCACCTGAGAAAAAAGATAAATCAGCCCCTGCTTCTGTGTCTGCACTGCTCATAAGCTGGCCTGGATACACCTATGCTGTACAGGACTGCCAACATGCTGTCTCACAACAGTATCTTCTTTCAGTACTGAGCAAGGGAGTTCAATTTCTTTTTGTTTTCACACTATGCTTGTTTACATACAACTTGTTTTCAAAAACACATGCCTGCCTGCATCCTTTTTGTTCAAAGTATCTATTAATTTTTACGTAGATTTTTCACTGCCACAAATTTCTAAATGCTGTTAGTAAGATATTTAACAAAATTAAGATGCAACTACCAATCTGACCTGGATTTTACCTCATACAGGCAGACTCTTATATGATGAGATTCCTTAAGTGACTTCCATATCTGACCACTCACCCTTTGCAGCCATGTCTCAACTTCTGGTTTTGAATGTGACCTTAAAAACATATTGTCTAATTAAATTTTAGAAGGATGTCAGCACCAACAGCCTGATTCCACTTAGTTGCAAAGGAACTCAAAGCTTTTGTTTAGACTTTTAAATTTGAGAGTCCTACTCATGGCCAAAGTAAAATCTTCTCTCACTTTTATACTACCCATAAAACTCTACACAATGATACACAGGGATATTCTTTGAACTTTGCTGGATGCTAGACACAAAATAGTGGGCTTCTCCAAAATGCTTCCACACAGACTTTGGTTAGAAGTCTGCAAGCCTAAAGCTTACAGAATTTTTATGCCTGTCACAGCTGCACCAAAAATCACAGGTGTCTCTCAAAGATTTGTGAGAACTTACATGAATAATTCCAAAGATAGTATTCAAGCACTACTGACTCAGGCATCTGCTTTTCTCATAACCAAACCCAAATGCATGACAATCTGCTCTTGTGCTCATCTCTCACACTCCGCCTGAAACAAACTTATTGATGCATGAAGGATTAGCAGCACTCCCTTCAAGGCAGGGTAGCATTCAGAGCAGACCGCATTCCTAAAACACACCTCTGGGAGGGCACCCCAACTCACACCAAGTCTCTGTAAACTTTCTCCCTAGCATCAGTCTTTGCTTCCACAGCCCCATCCTAATTTGCTTTTCCATCTGGTAGGTCTTCAAATGTCAGAAGTTCGTTGCAAATTAAACAGTGAATTCTCTAGTATTGCTTTGATTTCATACAGGAATTCAACTTTGGTGAAAGTGTAAAAAGAACATTCCCCTCCCACTCCTGCCCCAATTTGTTCTATTGACGGTCAGAGTAGACCAGTAAAAAAAACCCAAATAAATTCTCACCATACCTTACAGCAAAATTTCCTTTCTGTTTCAGTCCTTCTCATACACACCCAGTGAACTTCCTAGGCAATCTTTTTCAATTGTTCTTAAAAAATGAAGTATCTACCAACTTACTTCCCCAAACAGGAATATCTTTGCTTTCTGCTTTCATCACAATGGAGGCGAAGGTCATAGTTACTGGAATGGCATCAAAGTAGGAAGAATGGGGAGCCACTGTTAATATTGCTGCTTCTGCTGGCAATGCCCGTCTGCCTTTTATATTTATCCAGTGGAATCCACCAGCAAGCCACATCATTCTCATTATTGCTTTCAGCAAGATAGCCACTATCCTGTAAAGAGTTGGGAAAACAGTTATGTTGCCACAGGAGCACCTTAAAATAATGAGTTGAAAAATTGCATGCATGACAAAAGTTCAGACAGGATATGATGCTTAAAACAGAGCTGGAATACTGCACACACTTTGTTCTTCTCTTTCTCAGCTGATTTAAAACCACTTTCAAGGTAAGATGCTGTTCAACTTAATTTTACACCTGAACACTAATTTATTCTTGTCTTCAAGATTGACATTTGCTTCATCATTACTTTTATAATGCAATAATAAACAGATATTTTGTAATATTACACAATATTTTGTATAAACAAAATATTATGTAGTAATAAACATATTACAACTGTTAAGTTTGTTTTACACAATGTCTAATAAGGTTTTCTAGTAACACCTAGAAACATCTAATAAATTGAATCCTGAAATACGCTGTTAGGCTACTGCAGAATACATTTGCCCTGATTCTTGGTTTCAAGTTTACCCAAACAAAACAGGGGACAAATATAGGGCATAGATTCTCAACTACAGGAAGGCCTACAGAATATATATATAAGAGCTCTGGAAATATTTTACTTTCTTTCCTTTCCCCATCTTCTCCTAAAGTGATTTGGATTTTTGTTTCTTGTGGAATTTTTTTTTTTTTTGTGGACTAGGGAAGGTTTTGGGTTTTTTTGTGGAGTTTTGTTTGTCTGCCTTTTTAAACTGTCTGACAGTCATGAAAAGAGAAACTTTGAACAGAGTACAAAAATCAAACAGGACAAATTGTAACACAAGGATTGGAGGCTGGAGAGCAGGGTAACACTGAAAACTGGATTAAATGGGTAAGGGAAAATCTAAAACGATTCAAAATAACTGTATGCAAGACTGAAGGCAGCTGATTATTCCATTAATTATTATACTGATATCGCTCCAAAAGAAATGTAAAGTGACATGCCTTTGTGGTTCTCAATCTCTTTCCCTCCTGTGACGCAAAACACAATCAGCTCCCTTCATGCTAGTACCAGCTCCTAATTTTAAAGCTGTCTATAGAAGAGGTGATACACCCCTCCTCTCCTGCTCCTCAAATAGCAGTTTTCATGGATGGGAGGACGCTGTCTTACATTCTACCTTAATTAGCATTGCAATATCAAAGCAACCACAGACTTTTAGTAAGCACTGAAGTATGGGGCAAGCCTTCAGAGAATCAATATAAGTTTTGTAAATTCATCACAGGGTAGAAGACAATGGGGTGAAGCAGTTTAAAACAACAATTTGGAAAATGAAATCTGGGCACATTCCATAGAGTCAACCTTCATAACCAGAAGTTGACATTACAGGAATAAATCCAATTGAAGATGCCACAACAAAGCTTCACACTACATCCTCAACAAAGATAAGAAAACAGAGATTACCAGTGCAATTCTCAGATCACCTGGCAAATCAAAGAGTTGAGGCATTTCTAGTTTTCCACCTGAGGAAAGTGTTTAATAACTTTTATATTTTTCTTTTGAAGAGAAAAGTGGATCTCTGAGACAGGTAAAAGGTGTTTCCCATCTGCTCTATTTCAAACCGCTGAACTACATGATTCTCCTAGTATTTCATCACATCAGTGACTCACTTTCGCCACCAGGAGAGGGGCTTTTCAAGCTCTTGCTCGTCAGATCCCATTGAAGCAATGAAAGCAAAAGGCCAGGCCAGCAACATCATAAAAGCAGCAAAAAAGAGTCGGATAGGAAACAGAGTCAAGGTCATGAAGGCAATCTGCAAAATAAAAATAATAAAGAAAGCATTATTCCAACACAATTTCAAACTGAAAAGGTCAGTGATTCCTAGAAACTGATACCATTTCTTAACTTAATAATATCTAATGGTAGAAACAGCAGAATACTATTCAATTCCAGATATGCCAGATTAGGTTAACAAAAAGCACACTTTTCACTAGCACAATAGCTGGGAAGGATGAATAACGAGGCATAAGGTGCTGTCTCATATTGTGCTTAATCTGATGCATCTCCAGGCTGCTGTGGAAAGATTTATTCATATTCTTCTCTTCCCTGATGCAGTTCTAGTCATCATGCAGCTCACTTTCCACTTCCTCTCACTTCCCAAAACAGCTCAACAACTCACTCTGTAGATGCACAATCTGTAAATCTAGGGTAGGTGTGGGGAACACACAGCAGGAGAAATGCCCAAGATACCAGCCCACTGCAGTTGGATTTTACAGTGATGGTTCAGACTGGCACCATCATCTCATATCAACCACAAGCACACTCTCCAGAACAGGATTTCAGTCCCTACAGAGACTCTCCTTTAGTTTGCAGAGCTGACAGAAAAAGGAATACATTTTTTATTTTTTTTTTTTTTTAGATAGGCTAGTTTCCCAGATCAAACAGTAGAACTTCACACACTACGATGAGCGTCAAAGTTACACCAACTCACACAACTCTGCATCCACAGACAAGACCACCAAATCTGGCAGCAAACAGAGGAGCATTCTGGAGATGAGAGCAGCTTCCTTCTAAGCTTGTAAAATGAGGAGGACCAGCCAAGAATACAAGAATGTAATATTTCTTATAAGAAATAAGTGAAACAAAATGCAGGTGAGGACACAGACCTTTGGGATTCACATCTCCTCCCTCCCTCTCCTCCAAGTCTTCTACTCTAGGGCAAAGCTGAATGGCAGGTGACTGGTAGTGAGGTATTCCATCCTGTATGTTGACTGTATGTACCAATCCTTTGTACCGAAGATCATTTTAGTGCCACATCCCAGAAAGAAAGCAGAAGTTGCATCCATAATGCCAAAAAAGACTACATAAATGTGCAGAAAAGGTCTCTTGGTCTTCCAGAGACAGCGAGGATGGTAATGGCCAGCAAGAAGCAAATGCACCAAATGCACCAGGTCTGGCTGTGACACCAGCTTCTTCATAGCAGGCAGTAGTTCAGTACCTGCTCACACAAAAAATTTGACAGGAGAGAAAAGTATATCTACCTCCAAAAGATTAGGAATAAGAAAATTAGTTCAGTCTTTATCTATGTTCGGACATATTCCCAGGTAAGAAAGCTTCTATCCTGTAAAACCTATGTAGAGCAACAGTGTCAGACAGAAAAAAAATGAGAAGATCCACTGACAGAGACCATAATGCAGAGACATACACTCTGGCTCTGACCTAATGTGGACCCTATTTTGGTGATCACAGTCCTACATATTTGGGATGTTCATAGAGACATGTCTTCCATTAAAATTACAAATTCTGTTTGGCAACAAGTAATATGTAAACACCTATGTTTTGAGATACATTTAAACCCCCCTAAAGGTCCACCCAGAGCTGTACTTTGAGCAATTCAGCTCATGACCAAAGAAATCTCAAGAGGGGGTTGACGACAGCTTGTTTGCCAGTCTACAGCACCCAATTTAGTTTTTCAGAAGCTGCAGTGTATACTGTGAAAGACCTATGGACAGCTTGTAATAGAAGGCTGCCCTAGGAAACTGATCTCCATTCTTCCATCAGAAGGACTTAAATATGATATAAGGCAAGCCACTTAAACAAAATAGGCATCATATGTTCTCCTTGTTTAGAGAGACTGCACTCAGATTTAAGCAAGATCTCGCAATGAAGGTATAAAATATGAACTCAAGTTTCAAGTTCTCCAAAACATCTGGTCCTATGCATCTAAGCACTGAGCAAGAGAATGACAGAGTAGTACCCTTGTTTTCACTTCTCTAGGTCTGTTTCCTATATTGAAAACCACTATTGTAGCTCTCATGCACAGGGAAGCTGAAAAAATGCAACTTTACCAACACTGTAAGAAACATCACTAAAACCAGTCTATTTCCAACAAAATTCCCATTACTTGTTACAAAGTATCAGTCACAGTACTGAGGAAATACTATTTGACATGGTAGAGGTTTTGATTTTTCTTTTACACATATCAGGTAGAAATTACATCCTACTCCACACTTATACTTCCTCATGGTTATCATCCCCACAGCTCAGCTCACCAAAGATGACAGTGAAAGAGCTAGGAATCCATCCCTCAACAATTCTCTCACTACCCACTTTCCCACTCTGCAAGGTCCCCAGCAGACACATTCATGGAGATAAATACAGGAGGAGAAATTTTCCTGTGCAGCTAAGCCAATCTAAGAGATGACTGCTGTGAAAGAGTGGTCCTGTTCACTCTCTCCTCAATCCTCCCCTTGAGTCAGCTCTAGCACTTATGTGAGCTAGCAATGAGCCAATATAGCTCATTAGTGAGAAAAAACAGCCATCCCAGCAAAAGGAAATAATCAGAACACAAAACCTCAATGATATGCTGGTTTAATGAGCCAAATCAGCTCACCAAGCACCAAATGAACACCAGCACTGGTGAAATAAAAGGGCGAGAAACACTGGAAGAAAGGAAAATGGCATTGCATTATGTTTTGAAGTAGCAGGGAAAAAAGCTACAGATGCTTAGTGACAGCTCCAGTAATGCTTCTGTCTGTTCTGCAGTGGTAACAAGAATCAAGAGCCTGGACTCACATGACAGCAGATGTTAGTATGAACAAAATCCATGGTTAATAAAATCATGTCTGTCTTTCTCACAGAAAGTATCTTTTTATCATAGTAGTGAAATAAAACAGATAGTTTCAAGAATGACCCCTATCAGAGATCAGAGGCCATGAGCTGTAATTTCTACCGATGAGACACAGTTCTGAAACAGTCTTGCTGCTTTTATGCTCTTGTAGTCTCCCAGTTTTTATAAAGTCAATGAAAGATGGTGTTTACAGTTCCTTGACAATCAAAAGGATTACTTTTTACTGTTGTTCTTTCTCCTCGTGGTTGTTTTACCCTCTCACTTTTTACCTTCCTTTCACTCCCACAATCTCAGGCTGGAACATGCTAAAAAGCATCTACTCTTGAGCTGCATTAATGAACAAAAAAGCTAATCTAACCTCTTGCGGAGTGCAAAGATAATGAGGCTATCTGGCAGACCATCAGCAACAGACACCAGACCATCGGACAAAGGCGTCTTTGTCTCCCAGTCCCATGGGTTCCCTCCTTCTTGTACCTACATTCCTAACCTTCCTCGACAGCCTGTGCAAACCCAGAAACCCTCGTTAGATTCACAGGACAGACAGAAAAACCTGTGACACAGTACATGCCTACAGCTGAGCAGGAAGTGAGCTCAGCTGCCACAGTTCACACCGAGCCCTCCAAGGCTGTACAGAGGAGAATGCACACTTCGGTAATTCACCTGGGGAGCTTTTCTTCTCAAGCGGAGCAGTCCCACAGCTCTGCTTTAACAGCTTCTGTCTCAAGCACAACTATTAATTGGTGAAAAGGCTGGAAAAGCATGACTAAGGCAAATCAAAAATCTACCACAGTTCTGTATGCCAGCTTATGGGTTTTTTCCTCCATAAAATTGCAGCAGTAAGACTGAAGGGAGGCTGGGTTAAAGAACTCTGCTGCCGTATACCACTGAAAGACTGCTCAAGAAGCAAGTCCGAGACACACTCTTTGCTGAGGAGGCTGTTCCTTTGGCCTGCGCGCTGTGACAAACTACAGCAGTTTAAACACATCTCCTCATCTTCACTGAAAAAAACAAATCCTTGAAATCCATTGGCAAGGCTCACATGTCACACCTATGAACAAGGCAGCCCACACAGAAAGCAGGTGTGTTCCACAATCAGTCACTTCCCTGACGAAGCACCTCAAGGTCTGTCAGGACTAACATCAGAGCAGCAGCTCCTATGAGACTCAATACTGCAAAAACTGTAAAACAGAGTTTGTTCTCCTCTCCCAGCAGTATTTTTAAAATCTCTTATAAATAACCAAGTAGAAAGAAACATTAGTTGCTATAACTGGAGATAATCCTAGTCCACATGAACATGTGCTATCTTTGCTTCTCTCTGCTCCCTGAAAGACTCCTACCTCATTAATTGCATATTAACTATGACTTCAGGAACAAAGTATGGTACATGAAAAGGAAATCTTTACAACTGCGTAATTTATTGAGGAAACTCTAGATATAAACTAAATGAAGCAAATGACAAAAAACCTTTTCTCCCTTTTCCAGCTCAAGCAACAATTTATGAGCAACCACTGAATACATACTGGGCAACTTAATAAAAAGTGAAAACCTTTTCTACTGGAGTATACTGTAAATTCCTGGGCTGCCTGATATGAGGCACATTCTTATGTTTTTTAAGTCAGGCTGTACATATCTTATGTTAGGCATCTGGGCAGCAACAGGGCAGTGCAACAACAAACTTCACTCAAATGGAAATCAAAGCCGGATCTAAAGTGCCTTGACCCAAGAGGTTCAATATTAATGAATCATAATTTCCAGTGTTAACAGGTACTGAAGGCTGTCAGGCTCCCAAAACAACAGCTTTATAAAGCTGAAGCACAGTGATGGCACAGTGGCAGAAATTGCCAGCCCTTCATTAGGTGAGCCTCTGACGGTATTTCTTCCTCCAGCAAGTGACCCAGATCTTACCGAAAGCCTAAGACAAGGGCCATGCCCTCTGAATACTCAACCACTTACTGTTCACTATGGGAGGCGAGGCAGAGGCACGGCGGGGGGAAAAAATCCCCCTAAAACTAAACAATGAAATAGAAAGCCACGCAACAGCAAATTTGCATTTTAATACCGCTTCCTGTAGTCTCACCGCTACCTGCACAATACCTAAATGACGCCGCTGGGACTATTTACCCAGGGGCAAAACTTCGGCTGCACCGGGATGTCTCGGCCCAGGTTAATACCTACCTTAACGCTGAAAAAGAACGGCTCCGCAGGGCTGCTCCCCCGTCCCCCATTAAAAAAAACCAACAACCTACAACACAAAAAATACCCCGAAAACCAGAAAAACGAAAAAAAAAAATCCCTCCCGAACCTCAAAACGCCAACAAAACCCATAAAAAACCCCAAAACAAACAATCAATCAAACAAATAAAAAAACCCAGCAGCTTTTTTTTTTCTTTGAAGAAGGCATCGGAGCACAAGTTGAGGCGCACGCCCTGCAC
>NC_031769.1:87659117-87667628 GCF_001522545.3 Parus major
CACCGCCGCGCAGGTGCTGGCACCTCGCTCGAACCCCGAACGGGGATCCCGCTGGGCGTTCGGCAGCGGAGGGGGATTTAGAGGAAAAGGGGCACGAGGAGGGGCGAGGGGAGCCGCTCCGGGCTGCGGGCGGGTCTGAGGTGCCGCAGATATGGTGGAGCGCACGTCGGTGGTGCTGGATGAGCATCGCCGCCGTACCTGGGAGAAGCCAGGTGCTGTGCTGGCATCACGTGGTGGGAATTGGTGTGGTCCGCGGGGAAAGCTCTGTTCCAAGCACACCTAGACAGTTTTTAATGAAGTCTGGCTAATTTGCACCGTGGGATCTTGACAGAGTTAGCTGAGAAAATAGCTAAGTTTGGGGTTTAAGAAATCTTTAAATGGAAAGTAATTTATTACGAAGAAAATCATTCGTGTTCTGTCCATTTTCAAATGACCAATCTGGATGACTTGGTACTGCTCTTGAGTGTTTTAACATAAACCACAGGAAGAACAGTAGAATAAGATACAAAAATGGTTTGATAAAGAAATGGGTAAGATATCCTTAATGTCAATCACCTTGACTTTCATAGCCTTATTCAGTTACACAGGTAAATTGATAAAAGTAATTGCAGGAACATCAGGGCTTCTGTTTTTAATCTAGCAGGCTTAGAACTGCAGAATGGTCTCTGGGTCCTTTGGTTAATACCACATGTTCTTCTAATGGCTAATGCTGTTGAACGGTCAATGCGTTAAATAGAGAAATAGTTCTGAAAGATCAGAAGAGTTTTCAGAGGCTGGTCTTCATGGTTTTGGGGTGTGCAAGCTTCTGCAGGCTCAACATTTTCAAGATTTTTACTGGAGATCCAAAATAAACTCATTGTTAATAAAATCTATGGATGTGCTAAACGGTAACTTAGTAAACTACTGTGAGAGCAACTGCAGTGTCATCTGGACTGCTTAGTAAAATTAACACTTTCAAACAGCCAAGTGTGCTGGCCAAATTTACTGCCATATTTTCCAGGAATACAAGCCATGCCTCTGGAATGAGACCTTATGTCTTAGAAAAAGTTGTCTAAAAATCTTGTCAAGTAAACTGTTATGGGTAAGGTGCAATGTGTCCAGTCTGCCTGTTGGATGTACTACCAGCATCAGTGTGCATTCATGGGAACTGATAGTAGAACAAGGTGTGTGGCTCTTGACATTAAAGACCAAGTGGTGCAGGAAAGACCTGCCAGAACATTATAGTAATGGAGAAAGTCTCTTACAATGATATGTTCTGAAGGCAGTATCAATTTGTCAAAAAGATCTGCAAGATTTGCTGTGCTAAAGCTTTTTACAATGGGAGAAAATAATATAAAGGAAGACTTAGTGGTCGGGAGCTGAGATAATGTAATGCAAATGTAATGGTTTTAATCACAAACAAGCTCCTTAGATCAGTTTGGGACTTGTAGGAAGACTTACTGGCCTGTGGTGAGAGTATGTGACCAAATGATCCCTTTTAATCTTAAACTCTTGGAAGTATTTTAGCTGCATTCCAAGCAATTTGGCTGCCCTCACCTTTTTTTGCTCTCCAGTGACTTCAAGCCGGTTGCTAGTTCACCCATACGGGACTGATTTCAGTAATGAATGACAGACTTTTTTGCAGAATGAAGGAGAGACTCTCTCTAACAGGGCCCACATGCCACGTAGCCAGGGAGGAGTTCACTGCAGCTCCCCTCAGGGATCTTCCAGGCTCTTCAGCCTGTAAAAGCTGTCCTGCAGGTCAGCAAAGAGGAGGTGGTGGCCACTGGATACCCAGCACACGGCCTGGCAGAGCACTCCAGTGCACGCCCTCCTTCCCTACCTGGTAGGTGTAGGACACAAGGTACAATGAGGGTCTTGGAATGGGTTTAGCTGTGAGATGTAATCAGGCTTCTTAATTTCTGCTGGTTGTGTTTTATTTGTTTTCTAAAGCCAGCTTCCAGAAATGATTTATTATTTTTATTCGCACCAGAGCTTTTGGTATTTGTAGCATCTTCCTCAGCTATAAAACCTATTGAAGTATAAGGCACCTGCATGGTCCTTTGGCTCTTAAACCTTTGCTATTAGAGCACTTGTTCTGTATTACCGAGTATTAATGAGCAGTATTCTAACTTTTTATTGCTGCTTTCATGGGTTTAGTCAATCCTTTTCTAATTAGCACATTAACACCTAACAGAGTTTCCTGGAGACTTTGTAGTTTTATAGAACTCATTTGTTCAGGAGGAATAATATTCCATGAATTGTAATTTGATAACCATCTCCTAGCCTGTTTTAGAGGCTGTATGTACATAGACTAACTAGTAGGATGTTAAGGGGTACTTTCTTGGTTTCTGGTTCTCATTTGTATTTTTCAAAATTCTGCTGTGATCAGTATAACTGAAGACAGATAAATTAAAAAAATGTACAACCTAGCGGTCTTAAACTTGCAGGAATGTGTTTCCCTATCTCTGTAGTCCCTTTAATCTGAAATTGTAAAAGATGAATGTAAGCCCTGTTTCTTGTGTAATAAAATTTGTGCAGTGAAGGAGCTAAGCATGAGCCCTGGAACACAGGCAATCCCATGGCAGGACTTGAATGGGAAAGGCAGGCTAGGAATCTGAAAGCAAACCAGTTTGGCACATGATAAAGAGAAGGGTGAAGGGACCAGTCTACATGGCAAGCCAGAGTCAGCTACACACAACAGTACTGCTTACTTTGTAGTGAGCAGGAAAATTTATTTGGATCCTTCCAGAGACACACGATAAAAAACTGGCTCCTGGAATTGTATTATATGACCCTGGGAGAATGGGGTTAAGACTCTGCAAGCATGCATAAAAAAGGGGCGGTATTTTATACTTATAATACACAGAACCATAGAATTATTAAAAAAAATATGGATTATTTTTGTGAATTAATTTGGAGCTTGTATAAAGTATGTCTATAGTATTTTCTGGGGTTTGATTGCTACTTTTTTGTGCGAATCACTGAAGGAGTATAACTGATGTTGCTTCCAAAACTGGCATGTGCTACATAACTCAGCTAATATAGACTTATAAGGACATAAGGGGAGGTGATGAATTTATTGCAGGATTTATGGAATCTACCTTGTGTCACAAGAGGAGAAAATGTGTGATACATTATGTTGGATGTAAGTGTATTGTGATTCATTTGGAAAAGGAAATGTTGAAGCTGACTATCATGAGAATAAATTGCAGTAAGCTCTCAAATGATCTCCTCAGGGAAACTGTGGAACCTGAAACCATTAAAATGAGACTACAGAACCATCTAAGAGCCATTCTACCCTGAAAAAGCTCTAATTGGTCCTTTCTGTCATTCATTTATATGATTTATAGGGAGCTGTATAAATAAAAGGACTCATGCATAAAAAGCATACAAATATTATGAAATCTGCTTCTGTGAGCCTTGAAGTACAAAAAGGAGTATTCAGTATTTAACAGCTAAACTGAAGTGGTTTTCTCAAAAATAAATCAAATAAGTGGTCATAAAAAGCAAATATATTGACCGCAGCCCTGAACTTTATTTCAAAATAATAATAAAAAAAAATTCTTATCTAGGAAAAGTCCTTGCTTTGATTTTTATGATGGTCCTTGACCTTGATGGCCATTTGGTAGAATCAGCTGATACCTATTCAAGCATGATTCTGGTACCCTTCTACCCTTAAAACAATTTTTCTACAGTTGATTTCACATGTTACATAGGGGTTGTTTTCTTTCTCTTTCTTGTTTTTTCCCTTATGGCTTTCATCATAAATCTATTCTGTGTTTAAACTAGGAAAGTTTTTTTTAAAATATTTGAAAAAAATAATATTTTGTTAAGGGAAAAGGCATAAAAGTTCATGTTGAATTACTAGAAGTAGTACAAATTTTTGTAATGAAAATGCACTAACATTTTTCTTCTGATTTGTGAAGAAACACAGAATCTATCTGACTTTTTTGAATCAGGAAAGGAATAGCTGGAGTTAGTGGCAGGTCTACAGGAAGAAGAGCAGTTTCTTGCTTTGGTAGTTCAAAAAAAGAAAGAGATCTCCCTCATTCTGAAATTATTAGGAAACGTAGCATAATGTAATTCAGAATTTTCAAGAAATAATTGTTCTCTTAATACCTATGTTTCACCTCAGCATTCATAGTATTATAGTTCACACATGGCCTTGGCTTCAGCATTGCAAAGAACCTCCTTAGTTCCCCCTGATGATGGCCTCTCAGTAATGGGGCAAGAGCAGGCTGATGTTTTAGGTGTCACAGGCTCTGCCAGGTGCTGAGCTCTCCACACTTGGTGCACAAACCCTGCCCCTGCACACTACTGGAAATACCCAGCCTTATGAGAGTGAGTGAATTTAAGGTGCAGTGTGTGCTGATTTCATCCTTTCCCCGTTGAGGAAATGAAATTTTGGTCAGCAGGAGCCTTGCTCACCTCATACAAAGGCTGATTTAAGACTGTGGAACAAATTGTTGTGCAATTTGAGATCTGCCTCATACTTGATCTATTGATCAATAGTATTCCAGTCTGTCCCATGTATTTTATTTCTCTCTTATTTTTGTTAAACTAAAACACAGAAAAACGAGTCCATACTAGTTCTGATAATATGTCAGAGACATCTAAAAATATTTGATTCTTACCGATGGTTTAGATCTAGACTGAACTTCTCTCAGTTCCTGCTTGGAAAACCACATCCTTGTACATAGCTACACACACAAGGTGTGAAAGTTGAAAACAGAACACGGATAAAAGGAATTAGGTACAAAATAAAGTAGCAAATATTTTCAGTGCTTCACTGTGATTGTAGCCCTCTATATATGTGTTCATTTCTTTTTCATGTTTATATACCTTCTCCTTCTTCTCTCACTGAATGTCTTGGCTAAAAACATTTTTTGTTTCTAGTTCTGTCAGGAAATGAAGCAGTATGCCTCGACATAAGATAATCTTGGAAGGTAGAGAATGAAATCCTTGACTTCTTATCTGTGCTTTCTCAGGTACATACTGCAGGTGGTTTGCATAACGTGCTCACCAAATTCTACAGATATACTTGTGCTCAAAAGAAGGAATATTTCTCTGCCCCCGTGTAAATCCCATGCCCAGGTATATTGCAGCTAAAGCTTCATGACTGTCATGGTAATTTCTGCAAGTTAGGACACTGAGTAAATACTTCCTGTCTTCCAGATCACATTATATAAAGTAGATAAGAACATCTAAAGCTTTCTGAATACTCCACTTGTGTCTTTGTGCAAATATTGCAATACCTTATGAAAATACCTTTTGAATTCCAACATATTTGAACTGTAGTTTGCTCTTGTTCTCTTCCACCCACTTCCTATGATTTCTCATTTCTAAGTTATTGTACTTATTTACAGAGTTCTTGTATTAGGCAATCTTTAAGGAGTGCTACAGTAACGTTATTCAGAAGAGGAGGAAAATGGTAGCCAAAGATTTATTTTAGGAAGCTTTATTCATAATTCACATAACAAATAGTCATAGAGGTTGCTGATAAGATGAATCAAATTCATATAAATGATATCACCAGAAGTAGTATTCATGAAATGAATACCACGATCCAATTGCATTCAACACTCTTTTCCAATCACATGAATTCTTAATTTATTTTTTCTGAAATAGTATGATACTTAATATGTTTTAAATATTTATTTACTATAAGCTAATAACACTGGCTAAATATGCAAAGTGTAATATACAAACATTTTATGCTTTTTGGAAGTGCAAATAGGATGAGCTGCCAAAACATCCCTGGGCAAAAATGTCCAGATTCAATCTGTTGCCTTGGATTTTAGGGAGGCAAAATCACAGCCTGAAGCCAAAATAAGCCCATATGGGAGTCACAGTGGTGCCAGCAGCCTTATGCCCAGCTCATGCCCCTGCCCCTGCCAGCTCCCTGGCAGCTGCAGCCTTCAGATGGAACAGGATGAGGCAGAAACAGGCATCCATATCTTTCATACCTGTATACTCCCCCTACTCTGCTGGGAAAAGGAGTGTGTTAATGTTGCTGGGGAGAGCAGGGATATACTAACTGGTCTCCAAATACTGATCTTCCATGGGGTCAGTAAAATCCAGGGATTCTGTAAAATACAAAATATGGCTCTGCCACAGTGAGTGTTTTTGGCTTTCACCAGAACCACAAAGGGCTTCACCTTTATATCTGCAAGTCAGGATAGCTGAGAGACAGGACAGGACACAGGGACAGCAGATGGTGCGGCCAGGACAACCAAGTGAGATGATAAAGAACTGCCAAATACAGATCCATTGCTTCGGGATGCGTCATGGACTATGTCATCCAGTGGAATAACCTATCTAAATCTAAGCATATTAAGTTCTCCAGTGAGTTTATTAATGTGGGCTAGCACCATCTGTTTGGTGATGCAGGGCATTTTATCTCTCATTGACATGATACAGCAGTTAAATTTAGATAGGCTCTTCTATGAGCTCAGAATTACTGAGCTGTTCTTCATGCGATGAACAATTTCTTGGTGCTGGAGAATAGTGGTTAGTTAATATGACTGATTGCACCTAACTTTTCTACAGCTTTTCTTAAATTCAAGATCATCTTGCCAATAAAAAGATGATTCTCTGAATAGAACATTTTGTTTTAGTAATATTTCAAAAGAAATATTTTACAGCAGGGGGCCATGATGACAAACAATAAGGTTCTCTATACAGAGTGCATTAATTTGATGTGAAAGTTTTAAACTGGGTCAAGTAGTAATGGTCACTTGAAATGATTCAGTTGTAAATTGCACAGTCATATTCTATACTAATCTTGTATAGGTTAGATTTTAACACTTTTCATTGGCTTTTGACAAAAGGTAATTGGTTTTTCTATGTCTCTTGTGAAAAGTGGAAGAACATGGCACCAAGTATCAAGTTTTCAGTTTGCAGGAGCTCCCTGCTAGTGACTTTTGATACGCTCATAGTGTGCCATTGCTGGCTGGATCAGATAGTTTTCCCAGAACTTTGATAAGGATGGATAGATCTTACAAAATCTACTCAGTGGCTGAGAAGAACAGTCATAGTGATGGTCCACAGAGCAACCCCCATTAAACAAAATATCTTAGACAAGCTTTAAGCTCTTCTGTGTGACTTCACACAACTCCACCCACCATTACCAGTAATCACAGGTCAGCCAGCAGAGGATTTGCAAAGGCAGCAGGGAAGATTATTGCCCCTGTGCCTTGCTAACAATACAGACCTCCTCACATGCTGCCCCAGGAGGCAGAGGTAGTTGCATTGCCCATGTGGTGGCTGTAGCCCCTCAGCAGAGCAACCCTATCTACATCCTTTGATTCATGCGCTGTAATTCTCTGGCTCACATCACAGTGATGCCAGAGAGAAGTGGAACAGTATTCAGAGATGATGAATTTATTAAGAGGGCGAGGAGATCATCAGCCCAGAATCAGATGGTCCTCCCTACCCAATATTTAGGCTCCAACTCAAGTCACAAACATGCATCGACATGGCTCTCCTGTTTGGATTGAGCATGGGACAGTCCTTGGCAGCTTGAGTGAGATTGTTACCAGAGGGTCACAGCCTCATAAATGACACTAGTATTTAAGTGAAGTTTCAGACAGAAAACAAAAGAATATTCTGTGGTCTGGAAAAAAATGTCTGGTGAGAAAACTGGAGTCTAATGTATCATGTAGATTCATAATTACAGGCACTTAAGGAGCTTGCCAGTGGTAGATGACTCTAACCCTGCAGAAAGCAGTATCATAACGAGATGCAGTGACTGGAAGCAAAGGTAAAAGCATGCAGATTCAAATTAATTTGGAGAATATTAGATTTGAGAAAAGGCTAGTGAAAAAGTAATTAAACATTCAAAGGCTTATTTTCAGATGCTTACATTCTCACATTAGCTGTTGTAGTAAATATTTTCAGTCTTAATGGAATTAAAAATTCTTGCAAAAGTCACTGTCTGGGATTTGGGGGCAGAAGTTATAGAGATCATTGCAGGAGGTTATATGGTGTTCTGCTTGAATGGCCACTGCTCCAGAAGTGGTGGACTTTACCTCTTTGACTAGTGAGTTAAACTAATGAACTGCACAGAAAATCTACCCACAGTCAGGGACTTGGGCAATGGTTGCAGTCAGCATCAGAGACAAAAAGCAAAGTGTGACAGGTCACCAAGCTGAAATATATTTCAAGGCTCATCTACCCTAAAATTCTCAAATTCACTATCTGAGGCATGGGTGAGACTGTTCTTGTTGCGTGAAGTGTTTGTGAAAGTCAGGGAATGGCAATGACTTAAAACAAGGTTTCTCAGAAAACATTTTTTTCTTCAGATACACTGCTGCTATAGTCTAAATATTTTTTTTTCCCTCCTTTTTAACTACTTTTTGGGATTTTTCAGAAAGCTTGAGAAAAGTTTGTCCCTACTTGTGTCTCTTTTGAACCATTAACTCACTGCCTTCTGATGACTGACATTATAAAGAGAATCTTTTATACTGCTTCTCAAAACTGAACCATGCCACTTAATAATAATAATAATAATAATAATAATAATAATAA
>NC_031769.1:87667644-87708079 GCF_001522545.3 Parus major
AAAATTATATATATATTCATGCACACAGAGGCATGCATGTCATATTTTCAGGTCTTGGTCTTACATCATTTACCATATAGGAACTTGTTGCATGCAGGTAATTTGTTGCCACAGACCACACACAAAAGCTATAGTTTCATATCTCCTTTCAAAAAATACAGGTAAATTAACCTACAATGTCTTGTGTTCTTCTGTGAGCACAAGAAGAGCCCCATACCTCTGTTAGATTGGCATGTCTTCACTCAAGACTGCTGCTTAAGGCTCTTTCCTCACAGTAAAGAACCCAAAGAGAGTCAAATGTGTATTTTGCAGTAAAGATGCATTGAAAAATTGTACAGTAGGCATTAATTTTATTGGTAAATTTTTTTAGCCAGTTGTTATATCCTGCCACGTTTAATTTTAAGTCAGAGTGTGCAGCTCTTGATAACTAAATCAAAACTGTTTTTCATCCATTACCATTTAAGTTGGGGCAGCATTATTCTGTAGCAGTGAGTGGAGGAGCGGAATTCTGCATCTGCATGTGGAAACTCCTGAAAGGAACAGAGTCCAGAAGGGGTAGCACAGTGCATATCTGTCCTCCTTTGATAGGTTTCAAGTAACTGCCAGTTCCAGTTATCTGGCAGCAGTCATCAAAGAGGCTGCAAACCCATCTAATAAAAACCTGATAGTCATGGGAGGAGGCTGCCTGGTCCTTGAGAGCACTTTCAGCTTCAGGAAAGCATGGTAGGCCTGTGTCTTATTTTCGTCACAGGCTCTTCAAACCAGGGTGAATCAATCCAACAAGTGTATGTCTGGTGGAAGAGGTTAAGAAACCTCATCAGAAAGCTGGATGGCTTTGTAAGTAATGGAATGAGTACAAGGACTTCTGCTCTGGAATAGAGACCAATGTTGTCTCAAAACCCCTTTGCAATGAGGTGAACATAAGACACCCTTGTTTGCCACAATGAAAGGTTTTTTATTGCCATCTCTGCAACCAGAAATACACCATTGTAACAGTGGTTTCAATACTTTTTCTGTTCCATTGGACAGGAGAATGCATGCTAACTATTTCTATGAAGGGCATATGCTGGAAAGGACAACAGGAGCACTCTGACCACTGCTATCACTTCTCCTTGCCATACCAGGTGCTCTGCAAGGTAGCACTGGGCATGGGAAAAGACAGGGAAAGGAGAAAACACTCAGTAGAGAGAGCCATAAATCTGGGAGAGGACCAATTTTTATTTTGGGTAAGGTTCTGAGCACTCAGTGTCCATGATGACTCCCTTTAAATAATCATTACCCGGTGAAGAGGTGTGCAGTCTGTAGCATGGATTCAACAGGGTAGGGCAAAGTGGGCTTCCCCCATCAGTCACAGAGTTTCATAGAAGGGACATCTGCAGTTCAAACTTCCAGCAGCTCTGTCTCTCTCTTTCTTCTCTATGTCTTGCTCATTCAGAATAGGTTAAATGGATCTGTCAGACTCAGCCTCATATTTCTCATTTGCCTGTCAGTAGAGGTTTCACTTATGGTCAGCCATTCCTCTCTTCTAACAAAGTAATTATTAAAGGCTTTTGAAGCCTAGAGAGGAAAACAAACTGTCTTTCTCTATTAAGAGTGATAAACCAGTCTTACTGTAACTAGACATCTCTGTAACTCCTTGTTCTTTCCATGAGGAAACTCAGTGTGTTGGATAGATGACTCTCACCAGCAGCCCACATGACTGTAATCTTTCTAAATGCATTGCAGCACTGTGGACTGATCCTTCATGATGGCAGTGTGGACCATTGTCAGAACAACTGGTTTATGAGCAGTGTTCCAGTGACAGCAATTGTAAATGGTGATTTTCCAGATGTCACAGGAAAATCTTACATCCTGAAGAGAAATCTCACTTTAGTGGACTGTGGCAGTACACTTCTGACACAAAAACTGTGATGGTGCTGCCAGCTGCTGGCCTGTTCCACTCACCAGAGGAAGCTGTTTTGAGCCAAAGACAGGCAGTTCTTGCAACAACAACAGAAAGTCTCTATGGGGAGACTTCATACTTTGCTCAGTTTTAGCTTCTTCCATCTTATAATGCACATGAACCCAACTCTGCTGCACACCAGTGCTATCTTGGACTGAACTATGGATGTATTTTTGGTTCTGTACTAATTCTTAACTTCATATTCCTATCTTGGAAAGTGATGGTGCTTAAATGCTTTTAAGTGGACAGTTTTGAACTTTTTGAATCTCTCACTGGGAGATACTTTTTCCTATCTTTGATAATATCTGCATCTCTGAAATGTCTCCACTATTTCGACGTCCTTCTATGTATGTTGCTATTCCAAGGAGGCTGATGAAAAAGCTGCTTTGCTACCAGATGGAAGTGTGTACAGGAGAAGGTATCAGTAAGTGTTACCCAAGTCAAAAGAATTAATGCCTCTTGGTAGGTGAGGAGAGGTGATGTTGATCCATACTGCAATATCTGCCAATGGAATAGAAAAAGTGAATGTCTGTGAAGAGCATTATTTAGGATATTATTTCTTTTTTTCAGCTGTCAAAAATGAAGATGATGTTAACTCTTCTGGAAATAGTGGAGGAGATAAAAAGAATAGCAGTAAGAATGAAGATGATCAGATAAAGAACTTGCATAATGTATGCATATAGATATTTTTTCCTAAAGCAGCTTTCTGAAAGATGGGGTTTCTGCATGAACCTGCTTTGCAGGAAATGTTTTAAGCTTTGTGAAATTTTGTGTCTGAAGACTGCAACACGAGAATGAAGCAGGAAATATGCTTGTGAGTACTTAGCAGGTGTGAGGAAAGAGCAAAATTACTGCGGCCTTGGGATCTAGGAATGTGGATTGAGATCTACAAGATGCCACTTCGTGGCTGTTGGTTCACCAGCTCATGAAACAGCTTGTTCCTCCCCTCGCAAAGCAGCAAGTTAATCTGTTTATGGCTTTCCCAAGGCTAGGAGCACCATCTAGCGGAAACCTGTGCTGGTTAAGTAAATAACCCTGTTCTTCCAGGACAACAGATTTCGTCTTTAGGCTAGAAGTATATACACTTGCTTTTGTCCCTATCCACAAGCACAGGAGAGAAAATTAAGTCCAAAATCACAAATCAAATGAATTATGAAAGTGTTTCTATTCTATCCTCATTCCTGTTGAGCCACTGTCACTATCAGTGTTTGTGTCCATTATAAAAATATAGTATCACTTTGGACAATCCTTTATTTTTAAGTGCTGTGGATTCCTCACTGCTATACTTAGAATTTGGTGTTTTTATGTTCATATTACAGTACTCAGTGTCTTCACCAGTTCCCTTAGAGTCAGTCTATAAGCCTGTAAATATTTGAACTATGACAGAGGGGTGCAGAAGAGTCTGATACAAGGGTAGAGTCTGTGTTCCATGAAAAAACAACAGAACAGAAGACCATAACAGAAATTGGAAATAATTTATAGAAATAAACAGTTATCCTTTAAATTCCTATGCTTTATCTGTAGTAAATTTTGACATTACACTCCCAAAGCTGTCTCCTGAAGTATGTACTTTCTAACATTTATGAGAATAATTTTGCACTGAGGGATAAAATATAAATAAGTAGATTAAATGCTCCAGGCTATAAAAGAGCTATATGAATGTATGGAAAAGAATATGATAAAGATCCCCCAATTCTTTACTGTTTTCTCATAAAGTGGTGAGTAGAGCACTTTCAATGAAGGTGCCAAGTGACCTATTAAAAGTAACAAAGATGAAGTGCCTCTATACACAGTTTCTAAATAGAGTTTGGAATTATTGTTGCAAGACAATATGGAAACCAGGTTAAGAAAAAAATGGGATTAAGCATATTTTTGGAGAATAAGCCTGATGTAGCTCTCAAACTCAGTAGTTTAGCTGCAGCCCTGGAAATCTCCCAGCTGCTGCTAACTGGTTGGACATATCAGTCTTAAGAGCAGAGAAGTAGCTGGACTGGTACAGATCATGGGCTAACTAATCCATTATCCTGTCTCCAACAGTGTCCAAAATCCTGTGGCTTGGGAACAATAAAAAAAAAAAAATCTATAAAATACTTCCTGTTTAAACTTTCAAGCTTCCCCAGGTGTTTCTTGAATCTGCTGTGGTCTGTTTTACAACATTTCGGACTTTTTAAGTGCTCCTGCAGATTCTGTTTGAGGTCCATCACACTTCTTGAAGCTGCAGCCTCTTAGTTGAGAGGTTTCTCTCTGTCTGCCTTGTGGTGAGCCACTTCCTTTTGTCTGTTTTGAGCGTGGCTGCTACTAAATGAATTTTATGGCTTTTGCCTCTGTACTGATCAGGACAGGGAACAATCAGTCTCTTTTCTGTTCAGGATATTGCAAAACCACTCACTGTGAGCCCTTGCTGTCACCATGTGTTAGTGGAGAGCTGCTCCCAAGCTCTAACTCTCTTTGGTGCACAAGGGCATGACTAAATTCCAGGTGATTCAGGGGGTGTTTTCTTATCTGCAGCATATGGCGGACTGCTTGGGGCTACTGTGGTCCTTTTCTCTCCTCTTCTCCTTCCCTGATCCTGCTCCTGGCTGCAGGCTCCTGCCTCCTTGTATCAACATCAATGCAATTCAAGAGCTGTGCCTGTGAAAGTATTGGGATGCTTTGAGTTGCATTACTTTCATTTTCAGCTGTGGAAGTGTGGTGCAGGGATCCCTGGGCTGGATTTTCTCAGAATGGGCTGAGACAAAACCAAAAGGGCTTTAAACAAAAAAGCACAGGATGCCCAGTGCTGTGTCTCAGGTCAGAAACTCTTTAAGACCTGAGAGAACTCTGCAGGAGATTTGTCTTTTACCACAGAGCCAGAGGAGTGTGGGGTCCTGGGGAGAGGGCTGGGGATGCACAGGCTGCAGAAAGGCAGTGTGTCCCAATGGCTCAGAGCATGCTTCTGGGGCCAAGAAAAATAAATCTGCTTTTGCAGTGGACTCAGACATCCCACACTTAAACAAGCAGGATGATACAACATTTCTCTATTTTGCCATCTCTTTATAAATGGGGTAACTGCTACTATCAAATAAATTATGTTTTCACAAACCAAGAAAAGCTTCTAGACCAAGAAGTTTGCTTGAGACAAGCTGGAAACCTCATCACCAGTATTTGTATAATCTTTCTTCTTTCTTTTTTTTTTTTTTTTTTTAAATTTATTTTATTTTCTTTTTTTTTTAACTTTTGCTTTGCTTCTCTGTTTCCCTTCCAGACTCTTTCTTTCCATAAACTTGCATTATCTGCATTTTGTTTCCTTCCAGCCTTAAGCATTTGCTTTGCTGTTATGTATGCAGCATAAAATAGTGTGTTAAGGATGGGAAAGCCTATCTTTTGGTGAATTTGGTGTATCCACCTCATTGATGTTGTTGCAGCTGAGTTGGCTGTCTTGGGAATGGAGTAATGCTATTTGAAACAGCAGCTGCTTTTGTCTGAGCCTCCAACCTTGTAAGTATGAATTGTGCCTGTGGCAGCAAAATTAATGGCTAACATAAAAGGAGAAATACAAAGCAGGTGGCCTCTTGAAAAAACAGCCAGAGCTGCAGGACCACATTTGTACTACAGAGAACATAATCAGCCATGCATTTTCTTTACCCAAAGTATTTTTTGTAGCCCTTTTCTGTAACCTTACTCCCTACTTGACCTGCAGTCCTCCCAGAGGCCCATCCATCAGCCTGGGGAACTTGATATTAAAGTATAATTAAGATGAATGTGTTCAGACCCCAGTAAAAAGACCACAAAACCCTGCAATGTTGCACTTGTCTATTAATTTATATTTACTGTTCAGATGTTTTTACTTGTAAAAGCAGCTGAGTCATAAACACCCCTATTCTTGAAAGAATGTGGTGCCATCATGCAAGGCAATATATAGTTGAAGTCTTCATCTTCCTTTCTAATTACAGTGAGTGATGTCTCTTTGTTGATTCAGCTCTGTGTTTCACTAAACTTGATCAAATACACTAAAAATCCATTTTTCAGAGAGGAATTAAAGGCACAGAGATCAGGGAAGCTATGAACCTGCTTCCTAACATCTCCATTTTTTGTAACAGATCTACAGTCTGACCCACTACACCAGAGGATCATTCCCTAACAATGGCACAAAATATGAACCTCATATTTTAAAGAACTTTTAAAAAACCCTGCCTTTTAAGATAGGCAAAGGGAGCTACCTAGGGGTTCTTATGTGAGTAAAAGCTGACAGACTGGGTAATCCATCTGAATGGGTGATTAATTCACCTAAGTCTACATTTTGTGATACACACTGATATTACAGAACAAATTATTTGTAACATTTTGTAAGTACTAAAATTAATGTTGTATGAATTTGTCATTTCAACAGAAAAGTTATAGATTTTGTGTATTATAATTTCATCTTGTTAATGTAAAAGAAGGAATTTTGCTTTCACTGGCCTCTTGGGAAGCAAAAAAATAGTGTATCTAATTATCTGAACGCTCAGGAACATAAAAGAATAGCAAGTGGTGAAATTACAAATCTGTTGGAACAACTCCATGTTTTCTGATTAAACTCTATTTCTGGTGGCTCTCAGCAATCATGTTCCTCCTATGTTCATAGTAATTGCATGTGTCAGAGTTGAGGCCTTGTGTAAACTGTACCAAATGAGTTACAATTTTAATTTAGAAGGAGATAACTGTATTTGCCCCTGCAGGCAGATTGCATCGGGTCAGAAGTTTAAAAACGAATAAAAAAAAGAGTAGGGAGGAGGCTGGAGGGTCTCCAGGTTAATAATAAGTAGAAAATCTAATAAGGCTTTCATTACAACAGTTGAATTTTAGGGGAGGGAAGGGGAGAAAAATGCAATTTGCAAACATGAAGCCAAAGTCTTACTTGCATGTTATCCCTGTGTATGAGTGCACATTTCTAACTGCATGTGGGTATGTTTGACATGGTTAAGAACTATTTCTGTATTTTATAGGTAAAAGCTACCATGCACTTTACCTCTATACTACACTAATGAAAAAATATTAAAAAAAAGGTTTTCAAAAACTTTCAAGCTCTCAAAACCAAGTATATTTTTACTATTTAAATTACCTTCTCAATCCCTATAATTGCATAATCTTTCAAATTGCTTTTGGCCTAAGAAATACAGCAGATAGTTTTCTTAATGCTGTGTTGCATTTTTAAAAGGTTAATGTCCTCATGAAGAACAACATTTTTTTTTTCAACCTAAATTTCTTTTTTATTTTAAATTTTAATCAAGGCTACTAGAAATATGTTTGAATATGGCTATGAAGCTACACTAATTCTGTGTATATTTGAAAGCAATCACTTTAGCAATGATTAGATACCGTTAATAATTTTGTTTAGTACTGAGATATGAAGGTTGTTTTTGTCTAACCTTCCATACAGAAGACTAGCCAGACCCAAAGGTTGTTTGAAAAGAATGAGGTCTTACTACTACTTTAAGACTTAATTTAATTTGTCTGCAGCCTCGCAAAACTTTCCCTTTAAGGAGCCTGCTTCAAGCTGATGCTGTGTTTGTGATGTTTTCTTTTCACTTGAAATAGTCTGGTCATTTCCCAGAGTGATATTACAAGAAGAAGCCTGTTTTGTACCTGCTAACATTTTCTTTATAATTACCTCATGATAAAGCTGTATTTCCTTTTTGACTCAGCGCAGGATAGAACTGTAGAGGGGTTTGGATTAGAAGGGACATTAAAGATCATTCAGTTCCAACCTTGCCATGGGCAGGGACATCTTCCACTGTAACAGATTGCTCAAAGATCCACCCAGCCTGACACCGAAGACTTCCAGGGATAGGACATCCACAGATTCTTTGGACAACCCGTGCCACTGCCTCACAACTTGAAGAGTAAAGTATTTTTCAGTTAAAAGCCACTCCCTCTTGTTCTATCAATCCATGCCCTTGTTAAAACCCTGTCTCCAGCTTTCTTGCAGGCCACCTGCAGGTACTGAAAGGTCCTATAAGGTCTCCCCAAAGCTTTCCCTTCTCCAGGCTGAATAGTCCCAACTCTCTCTGCCTGACTTCATAATAGTGGTTTTCAAGCCCTCTGGTCATCTTCATGACTCTCCTCTGGACTCACTCCAATAGGTCCATGCCCTTGGTCTGCTGAGGGCCCCAGAGCTGGACTCAGTACTTCAGGTGGGATCCCAGGACAGTGGAATAGTGGGGGAAACCACCTCCCTTCACCTGCTGGCTGTGCTAATTTTGATGCAGCCCAAGATATGGTTACTTTGAATAGTTAACTTGAAGACCATGAGAGATGGATAATCAGCTACTTCCTCTATTACCATTTTGGTAAAATGGGAGGTAAACTACCCTCCCATTTAAAATATTCTGCCTGTTTAATAATGGGGATGACAAGATTTAGCTTTCAACCTTGTTATTGGTGCACTTTACACTGCTGGCTTCAAAAACTTTTTAATACTTATATTAGTATTTTTCCCTCACAGAGATGATTATACTGTGTAATCACTTCTCAGTCTTCTGTTCGGTATGTTAAAGTCATTGAGGTATTAAAGTCTTTTTTTCTCAATTCTTAGAGGCATTTTTTGCAGTTCATGAATATTTTTTGAGCCATTGCAGCATCTGTATATGCCCTACAAATGACAGTGCAATACTTTTCACTACGTTTCTTTGTTTGCAAGGAAGTGTGGTCCTTGTGATTCTTTGCTATCCATTTCAAGAATACCTTATAAAATGTTTTCTGCTCTCACTTCAGCTTGAGGTCTCTTCCTCACAGGTAACAGATCTCCCTGGTCTTTGTCAGCAGCAGCACAAACAAGTCACCTTTTCTGCAACGTCCAGGACTTCCATGAATGCTGCAGATGAATCTTGTGGCTGTATTGGACCCACTGCTCCGTGACAGTGTTTGAGCTGTCAGAGCTCTGAGCAAGACCCTTCAATCAAGACATGTAATGTTTTATTGAGAACCTTAGTACTGAACTCATGTGTTTGGGGTTTGGTGGGTTTATTTTTGTGGGTTTATTTGGTTTTTTCTTCCCCCTCATTCTATTAACTTGTATTAATGCTTCATTTATTTGTTAGAGTAACCCAAATCATCTTCAGCATGTAGGAATACAGCGTGCAAGGAACAGAATCTGCAAGGAGTACAGGACATAGTAACATCATTCTTCTCTCCACAAATGAACTTCGTGCATCTTGTTTTTTGGATAAGGCTGGGAACTAAAGGGGATTGCACACAGTTACTAGGACATTTCATTTTTTAAAAAATAAGCTGTTCCTCATTATAGTAAAGTCAGGTCTTTCATGTGCCAAATCTGAAACTTCAAAAACATGTTTGATCAGTAATTATTCCAAAATGCTAAAAAAAATTCCAGAAACTAGTACATATAATTTGGATTATAGTCTTCATTAGAATTTTCTATGGCATGTATTTGTCAGCCATGATTATAAAATTTGAAAAAGACTATGGAAAATTGATAACTGAGCACATCTCCCACCAGCATAATTGCATAAATATATCACAACATATTTATTTATCATGTCTATTTATTTTTTTTGGTTTTGTCACTTTCGAGCAGGATGACCTAACAATCCATCAAGAGTACTAAAGTCTATAACTTAATAGTTTGAAATTGATTGTGGTACTGATTTAATATTTGAAGAAGGAGGATATGACAGTAAACAATGTGGGCAGACTTCAGCTCATTTTCAGAGAGAAGCTTTAATGTAGTTTTGTGCCAAAATGAGCCACAGATGTAAATGCACTCATGCATTTTAGATAAAGGAAAGTATTATTCAAACTGAGGGGAATAAAATCAATTATAGGTTATATGTTCCTTAGCAAACAGTTCTATCATTTCCAATTCAGTCTCCAATAAAATAATTCCTAGGATAACTTCTTGCTGGCTGAAGGCAGATGGAAATACTTTAGTCTTTTGACAAAAAAACCCCAACTAGTTCACAGCAGAGTCTCCTACAGTGTTTTGTAAAGGGGTGGATTTTGCTAAAGCAGTATTGGTTCCACAGAAAAATTTCCACCCTCCAATACTTAGAGAGAAAATCGGTCCTTTTTGGCTCAAAAGAAAAAATGCCTTTGACATGAGAGTCAGCTTGCATTTACATAAGTAAATCAGACAGTTTTGTGTGAAGTATTCAAAACCAGAATAATGTGACAAATTACAGCTTTGCTGATTCTCCTGGAGTTTCAAAATTACATAATTAAATGTTTATCTTGTTCCATGTGGCCTGTTAGCAAACAGATTTCCATTGGATGTCCAACCTTGTGTTTCCCCAGAAATAAATAGTTTTTTAGCATTAGGAGACATTTATTAACAAATGTAAATAAGTTACTGCAAAAGACCCCCTTTCTGTAGATTTTAACTTTAATTTGTACATGGGAAAAACAATTCATGGAACAGTCACATGCACAAAACCTTCTTGTATGCAGTCAGGTACTGTTTATTTTGATATTAGTAATTCTGAAAAACGAGCATTTCGTTAATTTACATGAGATGTGAATTCTGATAAAAGATGCTGACCTTTGGTGGCCATACTGGCTTTACAAAAGTGACAGAAGTAATTGCAGATTTACATCCACCTTAAAATAAAGTGGAATCTTTCTCAAAGTAATGCAGGGAGTTCCTTCATGTTGCTTAATCCTGTTTCACTGCAGCAGCTACTACAACTTGCGTGCTGTTTGTTGCTGTTAGTGAAGTATACTTGATTTCAATTGCTCCTCAGAGCCCCATTCCCTGATACAAAATGATTTTGTGCAAAGTGGAGATATTTTCTGATTATCAACAACAAAGAAAAAATTATACTGTATCTACTTTCATTGATGCCCTAAAATATTAGTTGTCTCTTTTAACTTTGAACTTTTATTTGTTTACAGGTTTCTTTTTCTGGAAAAAAATTGTAGAATTTCATTATTTGCATGAGTAAGAATAATTTCAATTTTTTTCCCAGAACATCATATGAAATTACATTAAAACACCCACTATTTAAAATATTCCAATATTTTGGGATTTTTGTTTTGATTTGATTTTTATTTTTGTTTTTTTTTTTATTTTGTGGGGTTTTTGGTTTTGTTTGTTTGTTTTGTTTGCATTTTTTAAAAGAACTTTTAGAAATATGTAGTTAACTTCGTATAGTATAATTACATATATTTCTGATGTTTTAAATCACTGTGATATACCCACAATATGCTATAATATTGCCAGAAAAGGATTTAAAAGGCTCATTATTCTTTCAAGGTGATTATTTTTCAAGGTGCACTTGAGTGTTGCTATTTTGACGTCATTTCATTACTGATAGCTCTGCCCTAAAATCTTACTAAAATCACAGAAAATGCTGAGTTGGAAGGGACCCATCAGGATCATTGAGTCCAACACTCAACCCTGCACAGGACACCCCAAGAGTCACACCATGTGCCCAAGAGCAGTGTCCAGATGCTTCTTGAGCTCTGTCAGGCTGGTGCTGTGGCCACTTCTCTGGGGAGCCTGTTCCAGTGCCCAAACACCTGCCCAGTAAAGGATATTTTCCTGATACCCAGCCTACACCTCCCCTGACTCTGTTTCATGCTGTTTCTTTGAGTTCTGCCCCTGGTCACAAGAGTGAACAGATCAGAACCTGCCCCTCTGCTTCCCCTTGTGAGGTTTTGAAACAGCCTGTGTCCTCTTCATACACCCTCTTTGAGATTTGAGTCCACCAGCAAGGAAAAGTGTTGCTAATTTTAGACCTAAGGTTGAGATGGGAGTGATAATAAAGAAGAGAAAAGGCATCAGTGTTCCACATCCTCAGCAGCAGCTTTTTTCCTTCAGCCCATCCTTTTAGTGCATACCCGGGGCCACTCTCGAAGCTACCACCCTTCCCCTTGTTGCCTACACTGTTCCTCCAGGCTAGGCCATGATGGTGACTGCTTGAAGGAGGAAGCCAAGAAGTCTCTCCTGGCCTTCTGCTTGGGAGACATCCAAGCAGCCACACGTGATCACTGCTAAAAGATACATATGAACCCAGAGCTGGAAAACACACTGATAGTTTATACACAGCCCCTTTCTCCTTGTTCCACCCTCTGACCCACAAGTGGTCCCCACAGTGTAAATGACTGCTCCTTTTTACTGCTGATTGATCTTTGAGCTCCCTGCCTGTATAATCTGCCTGTATTTTCCTTCAGAATTGTCATGGGGGTATTGAGGAACATTACCCTGACAGCTGATCCCTGAGAGAGTTTATTAGGAAAACACTTATTATCAACGAACCCTCATTAGTAATTATGTTTGGACAACCATCATTTAATGACTTTACAACCAGTCTAATGTGAATAATGATTTCTTTAGTGATTTTTTTCCTTAAAATTATGTGCATTACTAAACAGAAATCTCCTGGGACAAAGCTCGTTTTTATAGTTATACTTAACATTAGAACTAATAAAAATATAATGAAATTCAATGCAGATTGAAACCAGACAAAATTAATGTGTTGCAATGTCAGTCTAAGGTTAATTTCTCTGTCCTTTTTATCACAAAAAGCCAACAATCCCTGAAATCAGATTTGTTCACCCTAGAGGGAGTCACCAAGATATAAAATTTGTGAGTATGGGATTCTATCTTTTTGTAAGAAAGTCCCCACTCAAAATCACACTGCTCTATGCGCAACACAAATATGATTTCAGCATGCATGCCAAAGTGAAGGCTAATCAATTGTCAAGACAAATTTTCACAATGATGTCAAATCCTGTTCCAAAGTAGATTCAGGCCACTCACTTGGATTTACCCCCAAGATCAAAAAGAACTGACAACCTGGAGTCAATCACAATGTTTGTAACAGTGATAAGGATGACAAAAAAAAAGGCCTCCTTCTCCTTTACTTTTTGCCTGAGATTCCTCACATACAGATTTCAAAAGCCTAAAGTTGAAGAAAATGCATTATTGTGTTTTTCATAATGACTATATCCTCATCAAGTGATGGACAACAAAGACAAGGTTTTATGTACACAAGAGCCCAAAAAAGCTAACTTTTTTTTTCAAATATGAGTTGGTCTAGTAAAGAATGATGATTACAGATCTTGCATTCTAACATCCTTTGACTGTAACAGCAATATAATGTCTGTGCTGAGATGAAACATTATGTCTATACAGAAAAGTTGTATAGCTAGACAATACCTTTGTCTTTCGGTAACTGGCATCATTGACAAATGTACTCTTTTTCAAAACACATTAGGATCAATTTTCTCATTTTTCAAGACTTCTTAATGATATTTCTTTCTGAGAACCACTGAGCCCTACAATGGAGCCCTCTTGCTCATTTCTCTTAATTTTCATTAAATAAATTATGAAAGTCCTCAGGATATAATGCAACAGATGACGAGGCAATTAGAACAGATTGAAACATATAATAAAAAACTGTATTTGGAACGAACAGTCTCCTGACACAGCATACAAAGACACTTTCTCTAGAAGCTTTCAACAAAAAACCAAAATGTTTGTGCATGCCATTTATGGCATGTAACTTCTCTGTGCAGAGACTATTTCATCTGAATCAATGTAACCTAATATTTTCACTAATTGTCAAATGTTCGGCACATTTCTTTCAGCCCAATGATGGGATTTCCTTCACTGACACAAATATTGCTGAGGGATCATCTGGAGAAGAAGTTGACTCAACTTAGAGCAAACTTATATGAGTCTTTTTCTGTTGTAGGCATTGCTCCCTTCTTAGTGGTGTTTGTGTAGACAGCCCTTCTGCATCCCTCTTGTGTGCTTGGGAATACTGCTTCTATTGCAGAATTAGTCCTGCAGAATTATGGGTTCTGTGCGCTACCCAGCTACAGCCATCATTTTCTAACAGTTTTCATGATATGCTTTATTCTTCCTGGGAAGATTTTTGGCACATTTTTAGCCTTCTAGAACTGAAGCCTGACATTGTCTTTTGGGCTTGTGGTCCCTCAGACAGCTGGAGTAGGTTGATAAAACATTTATTTTGCTCAGAAATCAGTCAGCCATCTCTGTGGCTTTCTTCACTGATGTAGGTTAGACAAATAGTCTGCAAGATGATATCAAGGGGAGAGTTCTTAACCTTTTTAGATTCCTATGATAGCAAGAACTAAGAAAAATGCTCTTGTTTCAGTCTCAGCCAGTTCAAGTTTAATAATATTGTATTCTTATTTTTGTCATAATATTGAATCAGAATCAGTATCCTGAGAAGCAGATTTTAACAGTCACAGCAAGGAAACTCTTCACTCAGATAGCTAACTTCAAAGGCACAATATTTCCCTCAGGGAATGGGTCTTTTTTACAAGAGACATGAGAAGTCAGGAATAGTCTGCTGTCAAATCAATCAAAATTCTAAGTTCAGCTGCAAACTCGTGATTTCTGAATCCTGAGCTGGTGTACATGCCTGATAAGTAGCAATAAATAAAGTATAAGTAGTAATACAATAAAGATAAACATAGAAGGTAGGCTTTTTTAGTAAAGTTTCATTTTTATGAATTCCTGGTTGTAATTGTTAATATGAATATTTGAGTAGAGCAGCACAATTAAGATGTATGGGTGAAGCCAAGCACTGATGTTTTAATATAAAATCATCAAGGATTATGTTTAGCAGTATCTCTGCTTCTATTGCCCTTGGTTTGCCTCAGGAAATGGAATCTTATGAACAATTTTAATGAACAAACAAACAAACAAACAAAGCCAATTTAGTTCAAATGACATTTATTTTGGGTTCAGTATTTCTGAGGTTAGGTTTTTTTAGTCAGGCAGTGGTGTTTATTGCAACAAAGAATTGATTGGGTCATGTAGGGCATAGAGTACAAATAGCAGTGTCATTCACCAATAGGTACCACAATTTCCTCCAACATGTACTGAACTCCTACTGGTCCTTCCAGCACCAGTGGAAGAGAAACAGGATAGAGTATCAGAAAAGCACGCTTCGTTTTCATTTCTATATCTTAAATAAGCCTTGAGGCTAAGGCTCAAATGAGTGACAGGCTGGCTTATGTTGTTTTAGTCTACAAAAGTGTTTTATCAAATCGGCAGTGCTGTGTGTCAGTTATATGTGACCTCTGTATGGAAAATGTTTACACGAAATTATTAACTGTTTTGCTCCAGGGTTTCCTTATGAATCTGCTATATTCTCTGCATTAGGAGCATGGCAACCAAGCTTCCCAGACCTCCAAAAAATTGTTTGAAAATACACTCTTAGATATACTCAGAGTCTGATCAAGCACTTTTATTCAGATTTCTTTGGGAAAAAAGCTATTATTACATTTTAACTTAGGATTAATTCTGTTGCTTGATCAAGTTTCAGAAACTGAATACATTATTAGTTGCCAGTTCATTCTCCCCTACTTGACAGTAATAAACAAAGACAGATGATTATCCCGTTCAGTGATAGAAACACATCCTTCTCTCAGATAAATTCTGTATGGTGTTTTTCCTCGGAAAATAATTTTTCTTTTGAGTCCCTTTCTAAGACCCCTTCAGATCCACACATTTTTTTACAGAACTACATATGCCACTTTTTGAAGTTACATTTCTCTCTCCTTCTTTACTTTCTGTCTTGTGAGACTTGTTTTACTGGGGTAAGGTTATTTTTCCAGACCCGGAAAGAACAGTTCATGAATTATCTGTAATCTGTGCTTCCCCACCCCAGAAAGGACTTGTGTTTGAAAGATACACCTGATCCTTCATACAATGAAAGAGAAAACAAAGTGTTTCAGGTAGACTCTTACTGCCTGAGATGTCTTATATTTTCTTATGAAACAGGTTCTGCAGCCTTGTGGCTGGGTGATAGAACCAAATCTCTTCATCCAGACTGGTGGTTTTACCTGTGTTGCTTGTTTTACTCATTAGAGATTTTTTCATGGTCCTGACCCACAGCTTGGTGAAGCTGTATTCCTGCTAACTGTGTGTTGATCCCCAAGCAAAAAAGTGCTCCTTATCCAGGCACGTTTTGCTACTTGGTTTGCTCCAGGGCACTGGTTCTTTGGCGGCTCATGCAGAACATACGTGCAAGAATGGTAGCACCCCCATCTCTACCCGGCCACGTAGACCCATCTGCTGCCAAACATGGAGTGAGGCAATGCCTCTTTGTCAGCACTTTGTTCACTCTTACAGAAGACCAATTCTTCCCACTCATCCCCACCCAGGAATGAAGAAGGCTTTGATGTAGCTTCCTGTGCCCTGATAACCCCAAATCATTGCAAGGACACTTCCACACAGCTACAACATCCCTTACATTTTGGCTAATCAGAAAGCTTAATAGAAGGTACCTCCCTTCCCAGACAGACCTAGATGATCAGCCAGGTGGCCACCACACATAAACACACACACACCTACTCACTCAGTCTCCCAACACAGAAAAAATGCCCAAGCACTGCCTAAATTCATGCAGTTGTGAGACCACAAACTCATGCAGACAAAGCACAGATGCATGCCGAGAACTTCTACGCTGCTGCTGCTGAACTTTGGTGCTTTCTTTTTGTCTTACCAAATTGAACTCAGACTTGGCAGAGATATAAAGTGGTACAAAAAGAATTTTTCCTAGCTTGCATTCCCCAGGGAAATGCAGGTTGTCAGGGTAAATCAATAAATTCACATGCCAAAACTGTTAGAAGTATAGTTCTGGCTTGCTGTGCACAAGTTGGGAAATGCCCAATTACAGTTGCTGTTTAGATTTCTTTTCATCTCTCTTGCACTTGTGACCTGTACAGAACATGACATGGAAGTCATTCAGGAGAAGCTGCACATGCTCACATATAGCAAATCTGGTTTATTTGACTCTGAGATGACTCACTGTTATCGCCTTATTCTTTGGTATATAGAGTCTCTGTCACAACCCTTCTGCTTTGTACATTGGAAAAATGTTGGATTATTTGTTACGTGTTAAAGCAGAACTTGTCATTACAGATATACACACATACTAAATAACAGTGGAATTTCCTCCCAGTAAATTCTTGGTTCTTGGAAGACCAATACATCAGCTTAACCATTGGTTTACAGGCTGCAGACACACTGTGGATTTAAAGCCCCCATGTCAGTGGCCATGTTAAGTCAGATAGCAAGCAGACAGCAGGCTGATATGAGCTAAAGACTTAACCTTTTAACATCAATAATGATGAGTGGAAAGGCTTATCTAAGTCTGGTACTAAGCAAGAAATTGGAAGGTGAACAGGAGATACCTGCAGATAAGCCATCTGATATATGAAAGACTTTACTGTGCTGAGCACATCCCTCAGTGGTCTACTGTCAGAAGTCAGAAAAGCATCCTATTGCTATGCTTGGTGCAAAACCAAACAACATTTTGATCTGATTGGAAAAAAATATGTATGGCACTGAGCAGTCCCATGGAGAAGTGCTTCTTCAGGAGTTTGGCACAGGCTGTGCACACTGGCTAGGTTGGCCAGTGAGGTTTCTTATCCTGCTGCTGGCACCTTGGACTTTCACTGAGGCAGATTAATTTTTCTGAAGCAAGACCCTGGTGAACTCTCAGGACTGCTGGAGGAGGAGGTTCAATGCTGGAAATGTTTCTTTCAGTCTTCCTTGAATACAGCCTTGAGAATATTTATGTTCCAGAGAAGACAGGTCTTATTTATAAAAATGTCAGCTAACAGTAAGGTACGACTGAGAGATGAGGAGCATATTGCTTCTCAGAGCATTTGTTGTTTGGCTTGTGCAGCTTGCAGTATGGGGCAGTTAGGGGCAGCCTGTGCTTCCCATAGTTGTTAAAGAGGGAGGGGAGATGGCTTCTGCCCCGAGGGCAGAGAGCCAGAGCAGGTGGACAGAGGGGCAGGGTGAGGCAGGAAGCAGGGCGGAGAGAGGGATCTTCCCTACAATGCAATTCAGGGAACAAGAGACCTGTTTAAATATTTGTAAATTTACATAATTCACTTAATAAGATTTCTCTAACTGACAAGTTACTCCGCACTAATATGCTGAGTTCTAATAAATCCTGCTTTAAAAGCTGGAGGGAGATGGTATTTTCTGGTTTGCTCACTTCAGAGTTACGTGGAGTGGTTCCAGCTCAAGGTTTTGGTTGATTCAGTCCCACCATCAGTACTGAGCATGGCAAACAACCGCAGACTGTACCAGATGAAATTGCAAAGCAACACTGCCCATCTGGGCAGGACAGGTGAATGGAAACAGTTTGGGAGCTGCAGAGAAAAGAATTTGCATATGGCAAAAGGAAAATCTAAGTGCTTGACTGTCGCTGTTGGACATGAAATTATTCACACAGACACAGCTAGAAGTGTGATGAAAGAAGAAGAAGTTTTATTCTGTCCTTTCAGTATGTATAGGTTTTCGACAATGACCAGGGATTGGATAGTCAGGTTACCACCTTCCCAACCACACTGGCATGAGAGACGTCCATCAAAAGGCATATCTTTGATGGAATGTATAAACATCTATGTTTATAGTTACTTTCAGGGCAAAGTAGCTAGAAATTATGAAAACAATTATCAAAAGGTCTGATTCTCAGGGCGACACTTGAACATTTCTTATCTTGAAAATAGAAAGTCCCAGACTGGCAGTGCTGTCTGCAGGGTGTTTTCTAACTTTCAGAGGTTCAGGTGCCATCTCAGGAAGTACAAATGTCATTGTGGCTGACAATGCAACTTCTATGGGAAATATTAGTGCTTCAGTTTCTTTAATTACTGCCTCACACTACAGCCAGTAGACAGGAAGGGCTGCTGTGATTTTGTCAGCCAGCAGTGAAGAAGAATATTCTAACTGAGATGCTCCAGCTTTGGCAGACAAGCCATCTCAAAAGCAATCCTGGAGACTGGTGTGAGTATAACTGCCAGCAGTTTGCATCCTGCTGGATTCACACAAGAGGATGAAGTTTCTCCAAAAAAGGACACTAACCTTGGTTTGCCAAGGACATGAACTGAGTGTTACAGAGTGTGTGTCCATTTCTCTGCTCTACTGGCCATCACAATTCCATGCAGTGACATTCAGTAATGCAAGCAGTCATTGTCTCTGGATATTGAGAGTTAAATACCTCCAGCAGAACATCTTGAGCACTTTTATTTCAGGGGCATGTCTATATAGCAGAAAAAAAATGTGTCAAAGCATATAGATGATCCATTTTCCCTTTGTTGGTTGGCACAAATCTGAAACAAATCTAACCTTCTGCCTATAGGTCACAGCAGCTGCAAGTAGCCCTGAAAAGATGCAAGGAGTAATTTAAAATTATTGGTTTTGAAAATATTAATGGCTGCAATTTATTTATTTATTTATTTTTTAAACATATGTTCCCTACTTTTTCTCTGATTAATTTTTAGAGACAGAGGAAATTACCTAAAAACTCTATTATTTTCCCTCTGTGTCAGGGTGATACCAAAAAAATTCCTTGCAGGTTGCTGCCGAAAGAAGAAAAAAGTTGTTTTGCAACCTGTTTGCAGCTGGATTTATTCAACCACAAGCACCTTCTCAGCACTGTTGGTAACTAAAGAGCATGTTGGATAATGGTTTCTTAAAAAAATCTTAGATCGATGCAAGTATATGGATCCCAAGGAGCAACAACTCCTTAAGTTCTAGTTGGAACTTCTCAAACTGTGGTTTCTATAACAGTGCTTGTATAAATGGAGAGTAGATAATAACATTTATTAATGTGATTATTAAAGAATACATTTATTCTGACAGAATAACTACTCTTTAAAGACTTTGAACATCTGCTTCAGTAAGTTACAAGCCTCTCACATCCCTTTTTCTGATGTCAGTATCATTCCTCACCTACAAGTACTGCCATCTGCACCTAAATAAAAGACTTCTAAAATGGTAGCTGAGAAATGAATGAGAGGAAGATTTCTTTAAAATCCTTTTCTCATTCAAAACATTCAGCCTTTTGTTAATACCTACCAGAAAAATCCCCAAAGCAAGACCCATCCCCAACACTTTTGCAGAAACAGAACTATAAAATATTGTGTTTGCTGCAATTGAGGGAATTGCCCAAGTCTGTGCTGCTTCTGCTTTGTATCTTCTTTCTCTAGTCTGGAAATCCCCTCCTCAGCAATTACAGAATTATCAGGGTTGGAAGAGATCTTCAAGATAATCTAGTTCAGCTGCCAACACAGCACCACCAGAAATCATATCCCCAAAAGCCACATCCAGATGCCTTGTTGATACTTCCCAAGACAGTGATTCTACCACCTTCCTGGACAACCTACTCCAGTGCCTAACCACTCTGTCCTCCATTATTTTTAAAAAAAAAAAATAATCTAAACCTCTCCCTGTTGCAACTTAAAGTCATTTTCTCTCATCTCTCCTCTTGAGACATGGAAGAAGAACCTGGGCCCCACCTCACTACAACCTCCTTTTAGGTAGTTATTGAGGGCAATGTGGTCCCTCCTAATCCTCCTTTACTCCAGACTAAACAGTCCTGGTTCCCTCAGCTCAGTTTGTTCATAAGACATGTTTTCTGGACTCTTCACCCTCTCAATTGCCCTTCACTGAACACAGTTCAGCACCTCAGGGTCCCTTTTGAAGTGAGGGGCCAAAAGTGTACTCGAGGTGTGGCCTCATCAGTGCTGAGTAAAGGGACAAAATCTCTCCTCTAGTCCTGCTGGCCCCACTATTCTTGATACAGGCCAATACACCATTGGCCTTCTTGGCCACCCATCTGGCTGAATTCCTGCTGACTGTTAACCAGCACCCCTAAGTCCCTTCCTGCTGGGCAGCTCTCAAGCCACTCTTCCTGTAGCCTGTAGCACTGCAAGGGGTTGCTGTGACCAAAGTGCAGGACCTGGCATTTTGCCTTATTGAATCTCCTGCCATTTTCCTCAGCCCATCCATAGTTTGTTGAGATCTGTCTGCGGAGACCTTCTGCCTTCAAGCGGAACTCTCCCCACTCACCTTTGCTTCATCTGTGAATTTACTCAATTCCCCTGTCCAAATAATCCATAAAGATGTTAAACAGATGTTTGCCTTAGGTGAGGACTCCCTCATGCAAACATGCCATACACACAGGTTTTATGTGTATTGATGTCCCTTGCATCCTCTGTCCACCTTCAAATGCATTGCTTGGTCTCTGCTGAAATGCTTCAGTATGGCTCTGGAGTAAATTCTCCAGCTTTTCCTTTGGTCCTGCAGTGCTCTGAAAACAACTTTTTATTTTTTAACATGCATCACGGAGACATATAAGAGTGCTATTGTGTGTCACATGCGACCTGTCTTATTTCTGAACTTGTGATACTCAAAACATGAATTAGGCATTCACAGAAATGATCAGCAGGAATGGAAATGTCAGTTATTAAGAGGTGACAATAATGTTCTTTCAGCAAACATTTTGCTTTTTGGAACAGAAGCCTTTGACCCTTCTTATTTTTTGATCAGTGCCCCTACATCTGGTTTAGTCACAGGATCCAAATAAAGATATGAATATATATTCTTCTTTAAAGACTTTTTTGTGACTTGGCTTACTGTGCTGGGTCAATCCCCAGGGTTGGGTCACAACACCTGCTGTAAGAGGATAGCTGAGGGCCATGTGATGTGCCAGGTACAGAGGGAGCAAAGGGAACAGGGTGTAGGCGCCTACCCTTAGGACTTTGGCAGTTCTCATCTATATTTACATTTTTGTTGCTTTGTATGAAGAAACACCCAGTTGTTACTGGAACCAATATGAGAGGTTTCCTTTTCTATGAACATGAGTTGTAGTTGAACCTGATTTTTGTAATCTGTAGGTTAAATCTACCATATTTTTCTGAATTGTAGTTGACAAAGCCACAAAACAGGGACACAAATTATTTTTCCGGAAAGAAAATTCCTGACCAGTATAGAGACTCATGGTACAACAGCAGAAGAAATTTCTGTTAATACAGATAGGAATAATATACAAATAATCATATTCATGTCTGGGTTTCTTATCCTAATTCCCAAGAGATACTGTACTATCAAAAGTGAAGGGAGGTTATTAAATCTATATCTGTTTTAAACAGAAAATTTAGGGAAGATAACTGTACCTGAGTTGGCTGTAAGCGCTCCTTTTCTCCTTTTTCTATTTTCTCTTTAACTTTACTACCTCTCTGTTAAGAGCATGGGATACTCATAAACAGAAGGACTAGCCAAAATATGCAGAAACTTTTAATGTTTGAAGTGTGCTGTATAGGCACGTTTATGTCTGACCTCCTTCTTGTGAAAAACTCCTGCACTTAGCACCTTGCCATCTTCTTGGGATTCTGTTAATACTCTTTCCCTGTGCCCAGCTGGACTTGGTAGCCTTCTCCTGAGAGACCTGCTCTGCTGGACACCCTCTCAGCACTCAGCCCAAGCTTCTCTGCCAGCCCATGCTCTCCTGGTTTCCCAGCCCTGTTGCATAATCCCAAATCTGAGAGCAGATGTGTTGAGCCCTTGTGAGTGGATGCTGGCTGTTTGAATTGTCAGACACAAGCAGAGACCTATGGAGAGCAGGGTTCAGACCACACCAGCCTCAGAGGTGTCAGTTTGAGTTAGGCAATGACCTTTGCAAGGCTGCAGAATGGTCCATGAGATTGTGTGTGGTGTGATTATACAGGGACTAGAATAGTTTTCACTGGCCTGATGAGCCTGGTGGTGCTAAAGTTTCCTGAGCTCTAGCTTGTTAAACAGGGCATCTTTTTGGTATTTGTATAGGCAAGTTAGTAGGGCAAAGATTATAAAGGAAGTGAAATGTGCTGGATTACAAATAAGTTACAGGAAATGCAGAATGCAGTTGTGATTTATCATTCAAATCTCAAGCCATAAATCAGCTCAGTGACCCTTAAATAAATGCAGTAGCAAAGAGGCGTGACTTATAAATCAGGTTTGGACTTCATACATCAAATAGGCAGAACGTAAATCCATTGTTTGACAAGGTATGTCAACAATTCAAGACATAAATAGTATGATAAGTATATTCTGACAAAGGTCATCTTGGTTGTAGCCAGTGCTCAGTTAGAAGAAGGGGAGGAAAGAGCAGTTGGTATTTCTGCATTTGCTGTACAGAAGAGGCTGAGGGAAGAGCTGGTTTTGTCACCAGGAGGAGAAGGCAGCACAGCCACCTTTGTGGGGAATGCCAGCCTTGCACAGCAGAAATCAACACACAGATCTCTTTGTTGGTCCTGATCCTGCCTGGCTGGGAGATACAAGCTGTGTATAGGCAGTGCTGAGCTGAGCTACTTCGCTTCTGTGCTTGAATGTGGCTGGGGATTTCAGGTTTGTATTTTTGCAGAGAGCTCTGCAGTTCCACATAGGTGTGCTGGCTCCCTCCCAGCCAGATGGGTATCTCTGACAATGCTCTGTGCTGTGCTGTGTACACATGCCCTCTGCCAGCTACATATCCATTACAAGTTCTTGTGGAAATGCCAGGACAACTTAACACTCTCGGTAAATAAATCATGACCAAATGACAGAGCCCAGCACGACTGAGCTGGGAAGCAGGGCTGGATCTGGGTGGCTGGGCAGGATGTGGTGTCTCTGGATTGCAGGGCTAATCTCTTGCTGTAACTGTGACTTTTCCTGATTATCTTAGATTTATTAGGCATAAGGCTGTTTACTGCAGTCACCAAAGAAACAATTACTCACTACCATACTTAGCTGCTCTGGAGTGACTTGCTGCATTATGAAATCACTTAAAATCTGCCTCATCCAAATGTTTTTTGAGCGCTTCCAGTCATGATGACTTAACCACTTCCCTGGGCAGCCTGCTTCAGTGCTTGACAAGTCTTTTGGTGAATAAATTTTCCTAATATGAAATCTAAACCTTCCCTGATGTAATTTGAGTTCATTTTGTCTTGTCCTGTTGCTTACCTTGGAGAAGAGACTGATGTGGCTATATTATAAGATTTTCCCTGATCTCAAAGAAGGTAAGGAAGCTGTCAGGGCCATGAGGGCAAGGCCAGCCCTGCCTGCCCCTGCCCAGCCTCCTGCAGCTCTCCCAGGGCTCAGGCCAGACTCCAGCTCCCCACAGCCCCGCCCTGGCCCGCGGCAATGAATTACAGAAAAAAAGCGCATTGGTGCCTATACCTGTGAACACCCCTATTAAAGCAATAAGATGAGTTACAGCACAGATTTTTCAGAAAAAAAATGGTGGCAAGTTGTTAAATTTCTTCAGCAAGATGACAAATCTTGCGCAGATGAGCAGCAGTTGGTGGCATTGGTTGCTGCCTCATGTCATACACTGACAGCTGAGATAGGGAAGTGCGTTCTGGACAAACAGCAGTTTGGAAATTCTTCAGAAAAGTATGCTCAAAGATTTTTTACAACTGATACCACTGTCAAAACAGTCTGGGTCCACTTTAAGTCTACAACTGCTCAGTATTTTTACAAGTGACCTAGAGTATGGGATAAAGAATATGTCTGTGGGCATGGAAGAAAGCATGAGAAGGAGAGGACTGTGAAGGCAGGCACAGTTTGAAATAATAAAGGCAATGAAAAACTAAAGAAAGAAACTGGAAATGATCATAGGTCTGAAAAAAGTCCTCAGTGAAGGAAATTTGAACAAAGAGTATTAGCTTGAAGTAAAAAATGCAGCATTAAAGTTGGCCAGCAGCCATTAAATAAGATAAAAGTGGCTACAGGGAAGATAGCAGATGCATGGAGCACTGCAGAAGAATCAGCATTCCAATTGTCCTTCAGAAGACTCAGGTGAGAAGAAGCTTCTGTGCTCTAAGGATGGTAAAACCGTGGGAGAGATTCTCCCAGCGTGCCCTCTTGGGAGGTATTTCAATTCAGACTCTACAAGCCTCTCTTAGGGTGACACAGGCATCCCTGATTTTGTTTTGGGAGTGGGGAACATTCTAGAAAGCAATTTATAAGACTTGCCAGTGCTGAGTTTAATGATCTTGCCAAGCAATCTGGATTACTGTGCAACTGGCTGGTCCTCAGTATCACCTATCATACAGCCAAGCTGTCACCACAATTTTGTCATCATTGATTTTCTTTTTTAAGCATATGACTATGTTAATTAGTATCCGACTTAGCAGTGATTCTTCTTTCACTTTACTGGGAAAACAGGATATGTTTTATTATTTTCCCATTAATGACTACTGAGGTCTAATGATAATTAGTCATTGTATAAAGCAGTCATTGTTGCTGTGCATCTCAGCTCCGTGAGACAGACATCTGAAGAAGGTGCTAGTGTGGTTGAAGTCTGGATCAATAGGTAGCATAAAAGGAGTTCCATGATGAAGTAAAACCTTTTGTTGTAGAACAACTAAAAATTTGGACTATTATCTCATGGAAAAGGAGCTGTTGTATCCATATTATACATATAAAGTACATTAGCCTAGAGCAATTATAACTTCTGTATGTATATTTTTAGATTTCTCCAAATATTAGGCAATGCAATGGATTAAGCCTCAAAATGCTCTTCTGAAGTGTGTGATCAAATACTCATGTCCCTAGCTTTTCAAACATGAAAGCTTAAGGCAAGATGAGACTAGCACAGACCTTGAAATCACAGGTTCCTGATAGAGCTTTGCTCATATTATCCTTGTCCTGCTCTTTTCCTTATATTAATTATGTAGTTAGAAGAGTAAAATAAAACCAAGAAAAAGGGAACACTCTCTCTCTCACACACACACACATGCAGAGTGACACTAGTCTGACTCTGTGGGACAATGAATTTTCTCACAAAAAATAATAGATCATGCTAGAAAATCCCCTCACTGGAATTTTCTTCTGTTAAAATAAATATTCCTTTATGTTCTAATGCTTGTGAAGTTTCTTTACAGATGATCAGCAGGAACAAGCCAGTTTCAATCTAAGGTGTGTTTAGGAGACTCTTGTAGGTTTGTGATATCTTCCGAAGGTGGTCATAGAGCTCTAAATCACCAGGCACAAAAGGTACAGATTGGTTACTGCAGCTGTTTTCTTCCCACAGGCAGGAAGCTTTCTTTAGTCCCTTCAGTGGGGAATTGCTCCCCTGGGGGAGGTGGCAGCTCTGAGATCGTGGGCACTGAGATCTCCCAGCTGCTCTGTGCTGCCCTGTCTGAGTCCCAATGCACTCCTGCTGTGCTGGGTACTGCTCACAGGGGACTACAACTGCTTCTGCTCTCCTACTTTTTCTATGCACAAATGCTGAAAACCAACACCTTGCAGTTTTATGTACTTTGTAGAACTGTGTCTTCTATATTCTGTTTCCTGAGAGGAACATGTGGACAATGACACCAGTACGAAAGGAGATGGCCTGACCACTGCAGAGCTGGGTTTGTAACCATAGAGATAAGATTGGTTTATCATTACATATTTATAATCTTGTTGTTTGGGAAGTTTTCTTTTTGCTTTCAGGACATTTAATTTTGAACTTAATCCACTTTCTGAGCATGGCATATCTTAGTTACAGGTCAGGACTTCGCTTTTCTAATGCTATCATGTTAGTCAAGTGACTACTGTTGTTTAATATCACCCAACACTTGGAGTTGTCAATGTCCCAAATATGATAACCTGCTTCCTTTTTCCTGCAACATGTCACCCACTAGCATTCCAGCTGCATTACACACTGCCTTTAGGGATACAAAGTTAGGGCACCAGGCTCTCCTAACATGAAGCAAGGGGACCGTCTCGTGTCCCTGAACACTCAGGTTCAGCAAGAAGAGTTAAGAGAGATGAACTCTCATTTGAAAAAAGGCTTTTAGCTGCCTAAATTTATAAAAAAACCCGGCCTCTTTAATTATCCTGCTTGTCTCTTTAATTAATTTGTGGTTAAAAAACACTTACATACTTAATAGAAATCGTGATTATTGAAATATTATTTACTCACTGCTTGTATCTTACCTCTGTATTTATTGCCAGTCTTCAGACAGCTCTTGGTTACTTAATGCACTGGACTTGTAACTTTGATTCTAAGACTTGCTCATATTACCAAAGCAATCAGGATCTCGGTCATATAAAATAATCCACTGGAAATAGAATAAGTTATTCACTGTGGATTTATATTTGTAAAATTGTTGCTTTGAAACAACAACAAAAGGTAAGAGAAACCAGAATGGAAACTATCTTTTAAAAAAGAAATCCATCCATTTGCTGAAGTGAGACTCACAGCTTTCCTTGTACCTTTTCCACTCCAATTTTAAAAATCCCAAGGGATATTAAGTAACAAATTAGACATGAGCTTCCAATATGTTGTGCCTGAGAAAGAAAGGTCAATGTGGTTTTGGGTTTCATTCACCAGGCACCCTATCATCCTGTATTGAAGAAGGAAGTTAATAATCTTTCTTTATGTGGTTTTAGGATGCAAAACATGCTCTTGCAATGCTGTGTTCAGTTATGGGCATCTTATTACCAGAAAGATATTGACAGATCATAAAAGCACAAGGGCTCAGGTCATTTTCATTTGTCACACAGTGTGACATTCCACCCTTCTCCTTCTCCCAAGAGGAAAAAAAAGCGTAACAAAATTTGACTACAGAAATATTCTGATTTATTTATTAGTAAGTTATGGTAATAAATGCGTTGTTCTGATATTATATTATGCAAGTTTAAGTGACCTGCCTGTCTTGTGAGTACAATTCTGAATCCTCGCTGTGTATAAAAAAAGCAAAACACTATGCTTGAAAGTCCAAATGAGAAGCCTAAAATGATATTGCTATGTATTTCCTGCACCAGAATGGTAAAACAATTGAGGTGTGGACACACATAGATTCAAAAGTTGTTGGCATCTAGAAGCCTTTCCAGGATTCCAGGAACTCTTGGCATGCCCTTTGAAATATGAAGACTTTTTTCCATTCTTATCACAGGAACTACTATTATTTTAAACGTTTAGAATCTTGTAAGCACTCTTAAGCTATTCACACTTGTCTCCTTTGTAGAGCATTAGTAAAGTTTCTGAATTAGTAATGTATTACAGTAGTTTGTGATTTTATGGATATTTTAATTTTGTTTCATAACTCAATGCCCAAAGAATGCATTTCTCATTTTTTAAATAACGGAGCAGATAGTTCAGTAGGAGTTTTCTCATTAATTTTCTTTGAAAAGCATATGCAATTCTTTGGAGTTTCTTCAGCTTGTCACTGAAGGAGGAACAGATTTCCAGAAGCAGCACAATTTTTCGAGCTTTATTCTGAATTTGAAAATACTCTTTTTGAATCTGACGCATGGGGCTTCAGATGTGCTTTCAATTATGTCATAAGAAGAATGAATATTAAATATTTATTCGAGTCTCAAGGGAGACTGTGACCTGGAAAAGGACACAGTCCTGGCCAGAGTGGGGAGTCCTTTGGCATTATGATCTCAGTCACACCACAGGCAGCTGGAGCTTGGGGGCAGCAGCCACCAGTGCTGCCAGGTTCAGACAGCTCCTTACCCTTGTAAATAAATCTAAAATGTCATAAATAAACATGGCTAAAGTTGCTTGTGAACTTTTTTTGAAGATTGACTCATAAAATATCCCATGTTGCATATAATATGCAATACCTGAGGTAAGGCATGATCTGTGAGTAGATTATGATATCCACCCTTACGTGCACAGAGCTGTATGCACATGTACATGTCCGTGCACACAGGCACATCTGCACACAGACAGTAATGCACAAATACATGGTAGTAATGAGACAGCAGACAGCAGAAGACTTCAGGAAGGTGCGTGGGTCACTCCTGCAAAGCCAGAACAGACAGAATGGATCAGAGTGGGGATATACTCCCTCTGTGTCTCCATGTCTCTTTTCCCCTCACCCTACAGCCCATCAAAGTTCATGCCACAACATGAGAAGTTCAATCTACACAGGCACACAGTGTGTAAGATGGATAGGAATATGTTTTGTGTACAACAGGAAAAGCTACTGAGGGAATGGAAACCTGTGACTCCTGTTGTGTGGCTCAGGCCTGGTGAACATCATGGTTTCATTAGCTGGTCAAACATTTGGATTTCCTAGTGACTGCAGATATGGTGCCTGACACTGGAGCTGTCTGAGGAGATCACTGCAGCAATTCCTGTTCTTCGATGAAAATACGAGGTTATAAAAGTAGGGTCCTGAAATACAGATGCACATGGCTTAGAAAAATTGGGGAAAGGCAGAAAGTGCAGTTTGGTTCCTCTATTCTGGGATGAAATTTTTCCTTATGTCTCAAAACCAACCATTTTATTTACAAAATCTGTAGTTTGGTAATTATTGTCAGGACTTTGGAAAACTGTTCAAAGCCTACCCTGGCATTTGCCTGTTATTTTTCATTTACATTTACTACTCCAGGGATTTTACATTATATGATTCTGCTTACTGTGAGGGTGATAAGCCACCGGAACAGGTTGTCCAGAGGACCTGTGGATGCCCTAGCCCTGGGAGCATTCAAGGCCAGGATGCATGAGACTTAGAGCAAACTGGTCAACTGAAAGGTGTCCAAGCTCATGGTGGGAGGCTTGGAACTGGATAATCTTTGAGGTTCCTCCCAACTCAAGCCATTCTATGATCCTATCCTGAGCTCACTCTTCCTTGGAAACAGTACAACATCATATTTGCACTAATTTCTGCTTAAAACCTCATAGATTTCAGTTTCTGCAATCTGGACATTTTATTAAAATCTGAATGGACTTGTAAAGAAAAAAAAACCCAGAAACATCCACTTTAATTTTTGTTCTATATAGACACTTGTTCTGATTTCAAGGACAACGTGTTTGGTTTCAAGGGTAGTCAAAGGATATTCAAAATCTTTAAACTTCTTGGCTACAGTAATCAGCCTTGTGGACAAGAAAGTAAAAAAAGAGAAGAGAAAAAAATAGGAAGTTGTCTCCCCTATAGGTTGCTGCTCTGAGGAGAAAAACCCAAAAGTGTGATAATTAATTGATTTGAGTAGATGACTCCCAAAGCACAAAGGTGCCTGCAGTACAGAATACCTACCCCAGACTGGTGTCCCAAACAGTGACACTGTTATATCATAAGCCCATCCTGTGAAATACACCACAGAAAACACTTACTGCAAATAAGGTATAAGCAGTATAATACATGCTGTGAGTATGAGAGCAAATAAGTCCAAGCTGTAAGTAGCAGCTGTCAAACCAATAAAGTGAATGTTTATAACAATTTTCTTTTAACACACTCTGGTTGGATCTGTCCTTATCTCAACTCTTCAGGCCTCACATTAGATGCCAAAAAGAACTGTCATGGTTGTAAACCCAACTGGAGACAAAACTACATGCAGCCCCTGGCTCAATCCACCCTTTCTTCCTAGCTGTCCCCCCGCCTTTGGCATGGGGAGGAAAATTGAAGTAGGACTTGTATGTTGAGATAAGAACAGTTTAATAATTGAAAATAAAGTAAATTGGGTCAGTTCAGGTCATCTGTCCCAGATATGTTCCCTCACAGTTAAGGGTTTTTTTGTTGTTTTTTATGTACCACCTCCTGGCATCAGTCAAGGAAAAAAAGTCCTTGGCTTAAGACAAACATGACTTACCAAAAAACCAAAACATCAGTGTGACCATTCTCATTCCAAACCCCCAAACAGCACTGTAACAGCTACTGAGAAGGAATTAAATCTACCCCAGCTGAGAGCAGGAAACTTCAAAATGCCGTAAAACTGGGAAATTCCCATGGTCACTGGTATATGTATGTCCCATGGTACTGGTACCTCGGGCAGGGTGGTGCCAGCAGCCCTCTCCCTGTCTGACAAAATGCTTCCAGTCACTTGGTGCCAGGCAAGGACACTCTTGAATCTTTCTTGAATCATGTGCTGCTTAGCCATGCACAAATCTCAGTGCCCTTCTCCTCTTTGGACTTTTCTACTCCCATTCCTCAGCACGGTAAAAAATGAGACTCTGTCCTGCAGCGAGAGCAACCTGGGAGCAGAAATTCTACAGCTCTCTGTTTATTGCAAAGACAACCCTAGTAAAAAAGTATATGCACTGCCTCTGGAATGACACCCTGTTAGGCCGACTTTGGCTTCCTTTCCTCGTCTCTCCTTTGGAAGCATATGGAAGGATGCACTGCTGCTGGCCAACAAATGGTGGAGCTCTTGCTTTGAGAAATGGAGATGATAATTTCACTGCTCCCAGCCTGATGCAGGAGGAGGAGCTGGCAAGACACGTATCTGTGTTAAACTGCAGGACTACTGAAAGACCAGTTCTGTCTGTTAGACGGATGCCAGTGGAGAATAGAAATGCATTATAGCTAAAAACACTAATATTTTTCTTCTTTTTTAATAGCAGCTACCTCGGAGGTGGTGGATGCAGGATGCCCCTGATTCAACAATCTTCATTTTCTGAAAGTGGCATAAACTAAGAGTTAAATGTAGCTAATTTGATTTTTTTTAAGAATTCTGTTTATGTGTAACAATTAAAGTCTTAATTTTTTAAAGACAAAAACATCCATTTTATATTTTAGTACTAATTACTAGAAGGTAAAGAAAAAATAGACTGTAGATTTTCTAATGCACTTTTTTGTAATATTTTCAACACAACAATTCAGATCCCCCTCCAGAACTTTACAAAACTATGTCAGAAAAAAATTTGTACAAATAATAACTTTTCTAGGAATCTTCCATCATTCAAACTAGACTTTTTAGATTTCCTAGAATTTATTTTTGTACAAATCTTTATTTGGATACTTTTCATAGGTATGTTCCTAAGAAAGATAATGTTGGGTTTTTTTATTCTTTTCAAATGACACACAATCACTGAGTTAAAAAGAGTTAAAAATAATTTGTCTCACACAGACAGTGTTTCATAACATAGGCAATGAAGTTTTATGTGACTGCTAGAGATACTTTTTTTCTTTAAGTGTAATGTTTATACATATATGTTAATATATATATTAATACATATATTTGTGGGAAGTACATGTGTGTGCTCAGCTTTACATATATATTCAGTTGCATCTTCCTGGTGCAGGAAAATATCCCAGATCAGTCTTTTCTCCCTGTCATTACAAAACATACATAAAAACAGCAGCCAGTGTTCCACTGTCAGTGTCACAGCCCAAGTACTGGCTTGTTCCACCTCAGCTACTGACAGTCTTACAGATTTGGGGCCAAAATATCCCCTGTATGCCTGTAAATGATGCTTGGGATATAAAGCCACCATGTAATAGTTAGTAAAACACTAATTATGTGGCAGATTAACTAGAATATCCCGGCTTTTGTGCTGCATAATGTGCTTGATAAATTGCCTGCAAATTTTTCTGCAGAGCAGAAAGCCAAAACAAAATAGAAACCGCACACACCCTCAAATCCAGCCTTACGACTTGTAATAGAACTCCAAATATAAAGTATTTCAGTGCAATTGGGTTTGGAGCAGCTATATGGAAGCTGGACAGGCAGAAAAGCTTTCCCTCTCCATTTCTTCCTTTGACATTGTGTTTTTCTTGAGGACAGAATGAGTGCTTGCTGTCAAATAATACCTTCCTCCATTACTTCTCATCAAGAGCAATGGAAGGGGTGTTAGCATTGTGTCCTCTCAGACCCTAAAGGATCTACCAATACAGCCTGCTGAGAAGCCATTATATTTGAAGGAGCATTTAATTTGTGCTTTAGTCTTACTGCAGGCCGTAAACACAGGTGTGGGGATTTTTTAAGGGCTCATTTTTAAAGGGGCTTCAGGGTTCACAGCACTGCAGCCTTCGCCAGTCAGATTAACAGTTTGCACACAGTGTGTACCCCTGGCAGTGACTACCTCGGTGATTTAGCCTGGGTGCTGCTCTGAAGCTGACTGGAACAGATTTACTTGTTTGGGCCTGTAATTGACTTCCCACAAAACAGTTTTTATCAATCAATGCGCTTTAATTGTTACTTTTGCGGCTGTTTCCTGAAGCAAAGGGGGAAAAAAGCATTCCATAAGTGGCGTGACGGGATTTTAAAAAAATGATCAGACATTGCCAGCAAGCTGGGTGGGCAAATGTAGAACTTGAAAATTACTGCTGAATCCTTTCTGAAAAAACTGTAGATTCAGAATGATTCTGCCACTATTCAACTGCACTTGTGACAAAGATTTTAAATCATATCTCATATGCAAAAGCAGCTTGGAAATCAATTAGCCTTTCCTTTTGCTAAACCTCCCCATATTTACAAACTTCATGCTACAGCAGAACTCCCAAGTAGCAGCTGCAGGCTGGTCTTAGGAGCAGCAGACACTGTTCTGGAGGAGGACTCGCTCTCAAGGGCTCTCCAGATTTCAGATGCTCCAAAATTTCTAATTTTTCAAAATCTTCTACTGGAGCAGCCTGCACTATGGCTTTAATAACTTCTTTTGATAAGATACTGTACTGTAGTGATAAAATGCTTCAATTAATTTTCTCATCTTTTATAAAAAATGACTGAAATGTAATTCATATTATAACTGGAAGGTGCTTAGTTGGAAGTGGATTTGGGATGTTCATTAGAGTCAGTGGCTTGGAAGGAGGCATTTAGATCCATTCCATCAGTTTCCATCTCTGCTAATGTCAGAGAAAACCTGTCTAAATAGCTGTCTAGAAAGATTTTCCCCCTGTGATGCTGGTCTTTAAATTAGGTGATTATGAAGTTCTCAATGCAGCTAAGTACAATTTATATTAAAGCAGAGTATATCTTATTATTTCTGAGGCTGTGCCTGAGCTTTTGATTTCAGGTTGATGAATTATTTTAACAGTATTCTGCATATTAACTCTCTTCCTACAATGGATGCAAATGATTGAGAGATGGGACACAGCTGGTTAACTTGCCTACCGCAAGTTAACTGATACTGCAGTGTTACAAGGCAGAACAAGTAGATGTGAAAACTGTTCAACTTTTGCCAGCCCAGTATCTCTGCAAATATCTTCATGTATTTCTCAGGTAGGAGTTCTCAGCCAGATCCATCTGCTGATAGGTGGTGGCCAGCACCAAAACATTTATAAGCTATTAAGGTCCACAGAAGCTTGAGACAAACAGCTACTTTGAATTGTTCAGCTCTCTTTAACAGCATGCACTATTTCCATTTAAATTTCTATTAAGCTTCAATTTCTATGATTATTTTAGATTTCAGGGTAATTTTTCCCTTCCTGCAATGTTGATTTTGCAGACTCCATCCATTTCTGTTCTGCCACAATGGGTGCCTTCTGCTACTAAGCTAACTAGTTTGAAGCTGGCTTAGGTTTCTTTCTACCACAGGGCACTCCCTGGCTGTCACATTCATACTGGCTGCAATATATAGGTACTGATAGCTATAGACAAGCTGGCACCATGCTACTCTTATGAGTACCAGCTATACCCACTGCTAGTTAAACCAGACAAAATTTCTCTTCCATTTGCCTACAGAAAGATTCATTTGTGCTCTCCTTTCACATTTCCTCTGGGAGCGTGCTGTTGGATCTCTTTATCTTCCCTTAAAATTTCTCTTTATTTGCTTTTACAGACACTTAACTTTTTTCCCCCTGTAACACTTAGGAGAAGAAAGGTAAAGCTTATGCAAAAGCTCATTCAAGGATGTTGATTTTGAAATCATCTACTTCTTGAGGGGATACCCTAGGCAAATTCCAGGAAAGCTAACCTGTCAAACCTCATTAGCTCTACTTTTTCAGTCCCTGATACATCTTCCTCTAGTCTCTTCAACATTTATTAACATAATTCTCTTCATAATTTTTTCCCTGAATAAAATATGTAGGGCTTGATCTTACACTGAAGCAAAGTGGGTAGCATGCTCCAGCTGAAAATGCAGCCCCATACACTGCCAAAGAAGACATTAGTTGGCAAAGATTTCTACATGCAATATCAACATTGCAAAAATTTCTGCATGTGATTTCAACACTGAGGGGACATAAGCTAGCTTCCTACATATATCTAGTCTCTTTGCTCTTTAGGCTGGAAAAAAAAGTTGCTGTAAATTGAGACCCTCAAAACCAGAGAATATCCAAATGTTCAGCACGGGCTGTAAAACCTTTGACACTGCATTGCCGGAGATATTTTTACTGTGCAGACTATTTTTCAGAAACAGAACTCTGTAAATAATATTTCCTATTTTCACATTTACTCACAGCTACTCTGCATCTTTGTAACCAACATCCCAGAGCACTACTTTTTACTCATTTCTCATAAGGTCTCTTGCAAATAAATATTCACAGATAGTGAGAAGATAAGGAATTTGTCTATGCAAGTAAACAATGAAGCCTCATGAATGTTTTCATTCCCAAGATGAACAAAAAATTTTTGACTGATGCTCATGGACTCTCCTTGTAAAGTGAACCTCAGAAATCCTTTTCGCTTCACTAAGGTCTATTGAACAATGAGTGAACTTTACAAAATTTATCTTTATTCAGCTGATCTAAAAACGTATGTTTTATACATATTGAACTTCTGGTTAATTATTTTTTACATGCATTAGCACTAGTTAAATTAATCCACATTAAGTGACAGTGATGTTAACGCTGTCCTGATTTAGTGGCAGTTATTAACATTCAGTATGTCTAGGTAGTGTTCCTAGGAGAAATCCTAGGACAACATATGCTTGCAACAGCAATGGGCAGTTAAATACATTGTACTACAATTATATCTTATATATGTGTGGAGAACTCATCAAAACACTGCATGATGATTGAATACTGAATCATGTTCCTGCCAACAAGTGATGCATCAAATCAGTATGATTACAGACAGGATTGAATCAGGAAATGAACTGTCAGAATCAATTGATGGTTATCCTGCTTTTGGAAATTTGTAGTTGCATCAGTCAGAAATGGACTTGAAAGTTTGGGCCAATTAATGTGAATGAACTTCAGAAGATAAAAAAATATCACAGATCTGAAACAAAACACAATCTCAGAAGTATTGTATGATTTACTTTAATATAAGTTGGTTTAAAATGCATTTTTAGATTAATAAATCCATCATGTAAATCACCAGCGTAGAAATGGGAAAAGAAGCACCACATAAAATTAATAGATATTGCTCCTCAAATTATCACAAATGGAGATGGTTCCATGCTTCTTCCCAGTGCAAGGTCTAATGATCCCAAATCCTGTAAAGGTCTAAATACTCAGGTACTTGCCAGAAGTCTATGTAATAGCCTAATTCTAACTCTAATAAGAATTAGAATATTTCCAATAAATGTTAGAAAGCCTCAATGATTCAAGGTACTATAGATTTTTTACACAAAGAGGGAAATTAAGCACCAACTGTAGGGGGACCTCCTCTCTACTCCTTTCTTGCAGCAGAACAGAAATACAAGGATGAGAAAGAACTTCTAATGTGTCCTTGCAGCAACATTCTCAGCTTCCAGTCTTTGTTTCAGTCAATGTGGTAGCTTTCTGAAGTGTAAAAAATTTCAAGCAGGCCCTTCCAGACCCTAGAAAGGGCTGCCTCTAGGACATGCCTAGCTGGCATCCTGCTTCCTTCACCAGCCTCTCAGCCCCTGCTGTGCTGGCTCCTGTGTCAATCCTACCCTTCTTCTCTCTGCCACATCCCACTGCATGAGAGCTTCTCCCCTTGAAAAATGCTCCAGTGCAAGAGAAAGTGGGACTCAACTCTTATAAATTAACAAAATTTAAAAATGGAGAACAAGAAAGTAAAGCAGATACTATCTGTCAAGCTGGGTAACTCCTTTCTTTGGGAGTAAGACTGGTAGGAAGAGATACTGCTGCATCCCCTTCCATCCAGGAGCTCAGGGGAGCCCTCACTTGCTGTTCTCCCTCTTCTGTGAATTTAGTTCTCCCACTCATCCTATCAGCCCTGTATTGTTAACTGGTTCCTGTTAAAGTGACATGTCTTCAGCAGAGGGATTTGGTTGAGTCCCCATGGTTGAAGAGTTGGTCAGAGTGCTAGATAATCTCCTGTATGCTCTCTTTCCTCTGAAAGGCTGGACTAGATGAGCTTTGAAGATCAATTAGGGCTGTTCCATAATTCTGTGACATTTTCAGGACTTAACTGAGACAGGAGAGGTACGACTCTGAAAAGGAATTTGTGTATAAAAGTGAGTACCGGGCTCTAATTTGTGCCACAATAACTGAATCAGCTGTCTAATCTATGTTTACCTTGCATAAATGGCATGTATAGACCCTAGAGCAAGGAATGGAAGCTCTCTCCTCTCCCCCAGATGTGACCCCACAACTAGTGGGCTACATCATTGACTCCATCTGTCCATTTTCCTTCTCTCTGTTTTGTCTCAAGCAGGTGTGTCCCCCCTGTCACACAGAGGCTTGTGGGTGTGGTGCTTGTCTCAGTCATGAGATGTGGAGCTGAAAGCCTTTAGGGAGCAGAAAGAGCTTATTTCATCACTAATCACTGAGCTGTCCTGTAAGAAAGAGGCTGCTACTGCATGGTTTGGCAGAAACTGTTGTTGCTCCTTCACCTTGGCTGCTGGAAGTTGTTCAGAAGAAAGCCAGAAGAAAGGGAGCTTCAAGCAAAGAGCTTGGTGAGACAGCTGAATGTTTTAAGCAGGGAAGCCACATGGTGAAGGAAGGGCATGTTCTCAGAACCTGGCCCTAGCAGAGGTAATGTTTTTGGCAATCCAAGGTCTGCTGTGCAGCCAGAAGCTTGGTGAGGAGACAGCTCCAGGGTCTAGGAGAATGATGGAGGGTGCTGTGGTCCTGCAAACATAGAAGCTGCCTTGTGTCACTGACCACCTGGATGGTATTTGGGTGTAATAGTCCTATGTTGATCTGAACACCTTCAAAAAACAGTGATTTGTGACTCAACAGTGATTGAGAAGTGCCAGCATGGTCCCAGGGGGAAAAAAATCACTACTTTTTGCACCAGACTAGGATAGAAATGATCACCTGGTCTAACTATAATTCCTCTGCATGCCAGCAGTGTGCCCAGACCTTCATCCCATATATCTGTAGAGCACAGTCATCCACTCCTATTGGAGCTGGGACATTGTGTCTCCCAGAAAGTAAAAGCTGAATGGAGGAAGGAATTTCATGACCTTGCAGTTAGGGCACTCAGCTGGAAACAGGAAGTCCTGGAATTTGTTAGCTTTTCCTTTGATAGTGTATGTGTTTTATGTTGGACACCTGTTGGATAAAAAAGAAATGATTTCAGAGTGTGTTGGAAGAGAGAGTTCTATACCAAGCAGCATGACATAGCTGAAAATATATGAGTGAAAGAGGAAAGTAGTAGAGGTAGGAAGTGTTCAACAGCTAATTTGAACTTTTCAGTGAATCTGCCAATTTTGGCTCTGCTAAGCCAAAAGTGTTACACAGTTTACCTCCTATAGACCTTAGAATATCATAAAAAATCAGCAAAACTAATGCATGAATCTCCAAGACTGTCTATTGGGACCAATATAACAACTGCTAGGAAAGGGATTCAGGACTAATGTGCTTGAAGAGTATTACCTCTCCCACTGCATATAGAATCAGGTTGCTTATAAAACATGGAAAACTCCAATGCAAAAATTTAAATATTGGTGGAAATAAGTTTCCCAGATTTGAGTCATGACTGAGATGTTTGTGTAGGGGGAAACATCTGTAAATAGACATTTCAAATAACAAAATGAACATTGCAATAGGATTCACTGATCATCATGGGAGATAGATCCTGGTGTTAATTGTATTAGCAGTGTAGGGCCTTCTTGCACATTTTCCTCATAGTATAAAATGTTTATATGAGCTAAGCTAATTAGACTAATCTATTGTTTTTTCAAAAGGAGCATCTTAATATCTTGTTCTCAAATCTTGATTTAGATGATTTGCTGAGTAATTTGACACTCAGACTTACTCTTTAGAAGCTCACTTGCAACTATAATGAAAAAATATGTGTAGAGCTAAGTTATTCAGTTCTCCAGTACTATGCCTGGCTTACATATAACTGGTGAAATGGGACCAATTTCTCATGAAGATTATTTATGAAGTTATAGGAGAAAAAATTAGGACCAAAGCAGAAAGAAGATAAACATTTGCAAATCATGCCAAGGGCACCAATTTTGCAAAGACCTCTACTGACTACAAGCAGTCTTGCTGATTCCAGTTGAACTCCTAACAATGTTCCAAGGTAACCATGTGCCCAAGACATTGCTGGACGTAAGTGTTGATCAATAAATCATCATTCAACACAACTGCCATAACATGAGAAGCCTGAAGGGAAAGCACAACTTAAAAAGGAGAAAATTTAGAAGAGAAATAAGTGCTTATTTCTTTCAGTGTTAAATTGTTCAGAAGTAATTGAAAGGTTCAGGTGTTCTATTTGCATTAAGAACTAGAACTGTCCACCTCAACAGAGAATGCAAATACAGTTGTCTCAGTCATTCAAAATTAACAATGTTGGACTCTCTACCAAAACCTCTCAAATATATGCTTACTTGGTATTATAAAAGATGTATATCTATCTATCTATCTATCTATCTATCTATCTATCTATCTATCTATCTATGAAAGAGTTGGGATTTTATTGATACAGTGTTTGCCCATTGAGTATGGCAAGCCAACCACCCTCCTCTAATCCACAACATGAAGACAAGAATAACACTGTTTTCATTATCAAGTGACTGGGGACTTGCTGCTTTAAAGCATGACCAAATTACCACATTAGCCAAATATCCATAAACATATCCATAAATATTCATGTCTGCACTTAGCTTTAAGTAGATGAAAGAAAACTGGAATTGACTCAGCTCAGAGTGAAAAACAGGTAGGAGGTTAAATCTTGTTGCCTGATTGGGCTGAATAGCAGATTCTGTGTCACCAGAAATGTGGGTGATGTGCACAAGTAACCATGCTGTTACTTGTGCACATCGCTTGTTACTTGGGACTCCCAAGTTGCTTGGTGTTGCTCAGGGTACCACCAAAATTTATAAGTAAGACATTTTCTGCTTATTTCCTCTGCTAGCCTGACTCATATAAACTAACAAATCTGGATTTGGATGTATCCCTCCCTGTGAAGAGAGGCTTGAACCTAGCTTACAATGATCATGGAAGATCATTTAACCATAAATGTACTGGAATAGACAGAGAGAGGGAGGGGAAATGGAGCAGAGAAAGAGATACTGCATTATTAGCTCTGCCACCTCTTTGTTGAGAAAGGACTACACCATCCTCAATGTTTGAAAGAAAGCCTTAGTGCCTAATTCCATGAGAAAGGTCTTGGTTATGAACACCAGCTGGAGATAAACATCAATAATCCTGTGAGGAATAGGACTTAACCTACAGCCTTCTTACCAGAATTGCCTCCCTCAGCAGCTCTAGCTTCTTGTGTGGCATGCTGGTTTCTGCGAATCCCATTCCCAGACTCTTTAGTTTGACTGTGTTTTCTGCAAAGAACCTGCATTTGCCTAGTTGACAGCTAAGAGCTTCACTAGGCAAAACTGCCCGGAAGCAAAATGCTGCGGCACTCAGCATCCAAGGGCCTTGTGAATCAAGCCACAATGTATTGTTTTCAAATAGAAAATTACATTGAATATTGATCTGATTTCTGGAATTGAAAATGCACAACCTGTTCCTTTCAGAAGAAATATCTGCTCACAAAGTACTAATTTTTCTGAATAAATGAACTGACAACCTTCTCTTCTACACCAAGTTTGTGGGAGGAAGGGGATTGTTCTTTTTAATTTCTGTGTCTCATTGACCTACTTGTTTAGGAAGTAGATACTAAATTTCAAATGAAAATATCTAGTCAAAAAAAGAGAACAAGGTACTTACCAATAATCCTAACCCTAAAAACTCCTCTCCTCTCCTCTCCTCTCCTCTCCTCTCCTCTCC
>NC_031769.1:87708422-87828694 GCF_001522545.3 Parus major
ATGTGTCTGCTTCTGGTTGGTTTCTAGAAAAAAAATTTTTCAAGTCAAAGTTTTTTAACAGCAATTGTTTAACCAAGCCCTGTTCCAAGTGATTAACAGCCCTTATAATGTAGCAACAAAGCCTGTATGTTTAGAAAAAGATTATATATTTACCCACTGAGGATAAACACTGAAATATTTATGTCAAGACATAAAATCATAAGTAGCTATTGCTTGCAAATCAGAATTTAACCCTCTAGCAAAAGTAATTGCTTTCCCACTGTATTTCAATTGATAAAAATAATTAATGGAAGTATTAAATATTATGGCAACACAGTATGACTTATATGTGGATTAGTTTTAGCCAATTCTCAAAATAAAAAATTGAAAAGTTCCAAATGTGCTTTACATATTATAAAATATGTTTTTTCTCAATATAAAAAGAAACAAAATGCTTTTTTCTTCATTAACACTTCAATTCAGTAAGGCCAAACATGCCATGAAACACTATGATTTACTGGATTATTTATGGAACTAAGTTTATTCTTCTTGTCTTTGTCACAAAAAGCATTTTTGAATGAAAATTTGAATTTGAATTTGTAGCCATTTTTAGCTATAAGACAGAAGTTCACCTTTTTCTTTCACTGATGTCACATTTAGTAACTGCCATCTTATTTCATAATAAATTAACAGTAGACCCAGGCCTGGAAGAGAGATCCTCACTGCCTAACACCAAACTTAGTATGTCCTTCCTTTCTATACAAAAGACAGGCAATTATGTTTACCACAGGAAAAAAATGTTCTGTATTCAAGTTGTCCCCAGCCTTGGGTGCAAAGGTAAATGAGTACTATTAACTCAACTTTATGGATTTCAAATGTAAAGCTCTTGACAAAATAAAGACCAGATTCTTTGGTTACACTGAATAAACCTTGTTACATGAATAGATACATTCTTTTTAGTGGGATTTAATGGTGAATCATTACTCATTTTGAATAAAGGGGTAATGAGTACAGCAACCATCTGTCACAATTTCACTTCCCACAGCAGGGATTAGGCATAAAATTGTGTTAGCAATTTTGATATTTCACCTCATGCAATGTTCAACTCTGGGCATACCACACAGTTTTCCAGACAGTGGCCAATAGTCAAAAAAGTTGTGCCTTTTCTCACAGAAACTTAAAATATCATGCAAAAAAAAAAAAAGAAGATATCTGTAACTACTTTGTTATTTGATATAAGGGACACAATACTCTGCCTTTTTTCTTCCTTACAAACCTGTTTTTATGCAGAATGGGCTGGAAGACTGTTCACTATGACCTTCAGTATCTGTGAATGGGATCAAATCCATTGAATTTACAGACATTCTGAAAACATACAGGATTTTAGAAATGTTGTCATACTTTGATTATAATTCTTGTCTGTTTGTACATAGTCTTTTTTCTTTGCTTTTGAACTAGAGATCATTGCAGACTAAACTCAAAAATAATATAGAGAGAAGACACTACGCCTCTGGTAATGATCCTCAGCCTTCTGTTGTGGAGAAGCTGCAGGGACTAGAATAATGAGCTGGACTAAAGCTAAAGTTTTGCCAGTTTCATGACATCAAATGCTGTGAATCTGAGCTTGAAATTAAAAAAAAAAAAGAAAAAAAAAGTGAAAAATTAATATAATTGTTTCCAAATCAGAAAGACATAAAGAAACCCAAAGAAGTATCTTAGGCAATTTCTTGGTATTACTTTACCTTCTTTCCAATCCCTCTTCTCTTCATGAGATAGTCCTGCCTGCTTTTGAGATTTCCTTGTGCCTAACAGATCTGTTCTATCAGCTTCTGTTCTCCACCTCCACAGCTCATCCCAAGGCAGGGTAGCCCATAGGGGTTGTATTTGGAAAATGCACAGCTCAGGACTCCAATGAACCTTGGGGTGCTGCTCCTCCCCTTCCTTTCATTGAGTAAGAGAACTTCCAGGTGCTAAGCAGAAGAAAGGCAGAACTGCCCTGCCTGCTTCCTAAGCAATCTGGATAGTTGCCTCTACCTAGAAAACAGGCATCTGGAAAATGGAGGGTTTTTTCCCCTCAAACAAGCCTCCTACTCCTTAAAAGAGCAGCACTTCTTCTGTGGTAGACGCTGACTTCATAAAGAAACGGTCTCAAGAAAAATCCCAAGCTTGTTAAAGAAGATGTAGGTAACATATCTTAGCTGCAGATGTAGATGAGCACAAGTTCCTGAAATTCTCAATTTTAGAGAATTTTGATTTAGATTGTTCCTTTTTAGAAACAGGACATCTATGAAATCTGGATTCAAGTTCAAAGCTGAGTGTTGGAATGCCAAAATCTAAAGAGAGTCTAGGGCTTGGGCTTTGATATTGTAGACCAGAAGGGTTCTCCTGGACAGCAGCCACGTGAAAGATGGTCTGTCCCATGTTATCAAATGAGAAACCTCCCATGCTAGTGAGTAATGTAATGAGCTTACAATCAGGGGGGCTTTTGTAAAAGCAATGGCCAGTATGAGAAAGAAAAAGAAAAATATGTAAAATTGCCACCTGATCCTACCAGAGATCAAAGAATTCCAGCAAACAGTGGATACTGTTGTGCCTTTGCACTTGTTAACTGATTGCACAAGAGGAAAGACAAAGGAGAAAGGCTTAGTCTAGGCATCTGCTTCTCTGTGAACTGTGACAAAGACATGAAGAGGCATTTACTTGTTATCATCAGCCCAGGGAGAGCCGTTCTGAGAATGGAAATGCTAATCATCAATCTCCCTGTGCATGCAATGTCTCTGTTTAATAGCTGATAGAGCGTCTCCAAAGGGGCTTTTTTTTGCTCTTTGTTTAAAATGACATATAATGGACCTGGACTTATCAGTGTCTCTAAATGCATTTTCTGTGCTTTATCCTTACTAAGGGATTTAGTCCGTTCTAATGAATATGTGCAGAATTGATTTTGAGCTTGCTATAATTTAATCCATCAATTTAACATTAAATTAATATGCGAAGGGGGTCTCTTTGTGGATGAAAAACAGAAGGGGAACATTCTTATTAATTTAAAATGGACTTGAGAAATGGAAAGAGGCTGCTGCTATTAGTATCTGCCACTGGGTTTAACCACTGGTTGGTGAGTTACCTTGTATGAAAACTGCAGCTGCTAAAGCCACGGCAGCCAAGAGATCCCTGGTGCATGCAGAGCCCAGAGCTCGGGAACCTCTCGTCACCTGTCTGGGAATCAAACTGCTGAGAGATGTCTTGCCAGGAACTCTAGTGGTTGAAGGCTCCTCACCATCCTCCCACCCAAATCAGTTTACTGCAGACCATCATTCCCCAGAGAGGTTTTCTTGTGGAAGAGGAGGAGTCCAAACCAAGGCCATGTCCCAAGTGCTGTTAAATGTCTGTGCTCAGATTTCACAGCTGACTCCTAGTTCTTGAATCTGAAAAAATCTGAATAGGGAAAGATATCTGGAACAGGATGTTGTGCAGCATCATCAACACAAACCAGCACAGTTTTAAACAATGCTTTTAATTCACCTATGGTGATCTAAACAGAACTCAGAAAGGTGGCACCTAGGAATAACTAAAACATGAAAATTAATGATATGATTTTTAACAAGGGGATGCAAGAAGGGCACCGGGAGCTGGAGCAAATTTGTTCAGACCATCATACTTTTAAAAAATCATTATCAAAGGAACATACTAATCACTCCTTTATTTTTCTTTGGATAAGGTTAGACTTACAGGCCTGTTAACTGATCTATCTGGATTCCCATTTTTAAGCAGCAGTAAAATATTAGAAATGCTGGAGGACTGGAAGGAAGCTGCCTTTCAGCTACTGCTGAGAATAACCCAGGAAGTTCCCTAGTTTTGCCTTCAGCAGCACTTGGGAGACATGGTCAAGACTTGCTGAGTCTGTGGGTATTTTGCAAAGTTGTTGTTAGAATCCTTTGGGATTATGGATAGAGAATAATATTTTTGACCATCATTACATATAATGAGATGACTGTATCATCTGCCTCTTGCTTTTAAGAGCACAGGTTCCCAAGAACAGGAAGGTGGCAACAAAAAGCATGCTGGAGCTGATCCAGGAGACCCAGAAACACTCCAGAGAAATGTAACAACCAAATCAGTGGTTTAGAACATCTTTCATGTTAAAGGAGACAAAAATAAGCTAGACTTCCTAGGCTTAGACAACAGAAGATATAACAAAAAATAACAGGGAAAAATTATCAGTTTATCACATCCAAGTAGCCCATTGACAACCAAACTAAGTTATCAATAAGAATTTAAATAAATGAAAGTTTTTTTTCATAACACATAATTACATTTTAGAATGCATTGCTGTAGGGGATTCTAGGAGATAAAACTCAAATTCAGAAACACACTAGAAAGAGTAGTGAGCTGATTTGTGAATATGAATATTTTAACCAGAGGTTTGGCTGCTCAGGTACAAATGATACTGTAGAAAAAATTAGGTTACTGTTACACTTTGTACAAGACATCTTTTCTTTTGTTGAATCATCAGGGCTTTTTAGTTTATGTAGCATCTGCTGATTTGCAGCAGAAGTATGAACACCTGATAAGGAAGGAATGCAGATTCCAGGGTGGGAATGCATTGATAAGTAACATTAATCCTGGATAGAAAGACTAGATGGTCTTTACCTCTCTCCTAATAATATATGGATGATTTATCTTGCAGTATTATCATTCTAACACATTAAACTGTAGAAAGACTGATTTATATCACATGCAGATCGGGAGGATGCTTTCTCTTGAAATGATTTAATCTAATTTAATCATTTTATCTGTTCAGGTACACATCAGTTCAGAGAACTGTCTATGAGAGAGCAGCAGTGAAAGCAAAAATTGGAAAGCCGACTAGAGTGGAACAGATACTGCCTCACCAAATAGAAAGTACACATAGAAAAAAATGTGAACAGCAGAGCAAAGTTAATGGCCTTTGGGCCCCTTAGCTTTAGCTACATGCAGAAGGTGGATGTTTATCAGATGATGCACCTTCTGCTCACAGCATACTGCAATTCACATGCAAAATGGAGAGGAGAGAAAGAAAAGAGATCAGAAAGGAGGATTTCCCTGCCTACAGCCCCTGTATACAGCCATTAACACTTTGGTAAGGCACTTGTCACCGCGGCTAGTCCTCCTTGGAAAGGGCAGATCCTTCATCAGGGCCCCACAGCCCTGGAGTAGGAGCCTTGTTCCAGCAGCTTTGAGCAGAGGCATGCAAACCACTCTCCCTTCACTCCCTCCCCATCACAACTGGCACACTTTCAACCCTGCAACTCCTGTACTTCTAGAGGTGAAACAAACCTGTGATGGTAACAAGCCTTCATTTTTTTGTGTTTTCTTCTGAAATTCCCCTCTACCACTATTTAAAATGTATGCTTAAATGTGGCAATAAGGGGAAAGATTCATCTGCCTTGCAGAACCAGCCACGATAAATGTTTCTGGAAGAAAAATTTTAGCAAACCCTTTACAATTATAAATATTTTCACTAGCTCCTTGCAAGAACCAGCTCACTACCTCATCACTTAGTGTCTACTTTTTTCATTGCAAAATTGCTCTTATGTTGCAATTATTCAAGAGCTGCAAGCAGCAGCACACTACCAAAACTCAGTTTGGCCTTGTCAATGACTTGTCATCCTCACAGCTGCTCAGGTTGGTTTAGGTTTTGGCTTTAATCCTCACAGAGGTGTTGGGGTCTTGCCAGAAGACTTGCTAGGACAGGGAATATCCCAGAGTGTGTACCTTGTTCCTGAGCACTGCCCTTTTTGGGAACAAATCCAACATCACACCAGCAGCAGAGACGTGCTACAGCTGGGGCACCCAAGGAAGGAACACTGACAAATTTCTTCTGCCAGTGCCAGAGATGGGAGGAAGTAAAGAGAGAATTTTTTATCTTTGCCACACCTATGTCTTCTGTTTTCCAAAGGTCTGTCGTGCCCACCTTTCAGAGGAAGAGAAAGAGCTGGAGAAGGGAAGGTGAGGAGTTTGGGTTCAGTTACAAGGAACAGCTGGGGCCTCTGGTACCTGGGGAAAAATGTTAACCACAGCTGACCAGACAGCTGTGTCAACTTGCAACATTCAAAGCTCTGTGTGCTGCTGAGGACTTTGAGCTACCTCTCAGAATGGCCCACTCCATTAAATCTGACCTGTTGGTTTCCTTGACAGCCTTTGATGTGGGTCTTCCAAAAATGGAAACCTCAAACTCTGTGTCCTTGGGATAGCCCTAATCTCAGGAGTTTTGCTCCTTCAAAGAACTCCACCAAATGCAGATTCCATGGCTTGTCTTTGCAAGGTCTGAGCCTTTGCACTGCTTTTATCCATGTATTTTCCAATTCTAGCCTTTTGTACAATACCTTGCAATTTTCCTTGTACAAATGTCAGGCTGTTGTTGCTTGGATCAACCCGGAATCCTTTCTAAAACCTGATGTTGTGTTTTTCAGCTTTCACTTCTCTGATACTGAGGTAAATATAAGCACAGTTTACTGCATCACAGATAGGACAATTTCATGTTTAAATTTTCTTAGACCTCTGCAGTGAGTACTGTCAACTGCTGACAACCTTTTACTAGTTATTTTATTGATTTGCCAGAAATCTTTTCTGAGAGTAAGGGTATTCTCTTGCAAGTTTCCTGAAAAGAAGGATTGTCACACTGTCACACTTTTTTTTTTTTTTTGGCAATGAACACTGAACCAAAGAATATTTTTTCTTCTTGTTCCAACCTCATTTTCTAAATGTTTTTATTGAAAAATGATTCTCCAGTAATCTGTCTGTTGTAGGTATTTGAAAATGTTTTGAAGTATTTTAATTTTTTATATATGTGCTATTAATTTATTATTAATTAAATCTAGTTTCTGTTAATGTTGTATTTCAATCTATTTTGTCCTTCACTAGTTTGGTCACCAGAGTTGATGTTCCATTTTCATTTGGTTGTTTGAATGTCAGTTCCAGTTTTTGAAGGATTCCAGTTTAGTACCAGTAGTCCTCTTACTGTATTCTTTTTCCATTCTAATTAGGAGTGAAAGAATTTCCTTAATAGGTGGTATAAACATGGCCTGATTTTATAATAGTGGCCTTTAATAATACACTATTGTTTATTCTCATAACATAATATTAAAAAATTGTTATTTCTATTTTTACCTATTCTTTTTCCATGCAAGTCAGTTTTTCACCATCTTCTCCCTGAATAAATGCTGTTTTCACAGACAGAACTGTGCAGGTAAGTTTTCTGCAAGTGTCTTTAAAAGGCTGACAGCATGGCATGGGAATCACAGAGATGACAAAGCTTTGAAAACAACTGGAAAGAATCCCTTTTGAACTGCAAAGGTATGCAGTTCAAAATGTTCAAAGGGTAGCTGATTCTTTTTTTTCCAGCCTTGCTGCCTGAGTTGACTGGGAGAGGAATGCAGTGGCACTTCCCTGTTTTTCAGGGATGAGATTGTGCTTGAAACCAGGTGACTAAAGAGGCAAAGCTGTAGCATGGAATTCCTAAAATCTGTTAAATACTTGATCTCTGGAAAATTTATTTATGGAAAATTGGGGGTTTTCTTCCAGGATGCCAAGAATGAATCTGTAGAAGAATTTACCGTGGAACTGTAAGGCATCCTGCATTTACTGAAAGTCATAGCATATCTCCATCAGTGGCTGGGATGCTGGAACAATGGAGGCTCCACCATTTGTGCGGTGGCAACACTGAGTGAAATATATAGCTGAGAGCAATTGCAGTAACTAGGCAAGAGACATGGTGGAGTTCTGCTATGTAGACAACACCTTAGATATACACCCCAGCACTGGCCATTGCACCAAACTTATAGGCAACCCTTAATTAAAGGTTAAATTCTCAAATTAGCAAGACTACATAGCCATGGAAGATTTGATATAGAGCAAGTCACAGTGTCTCTAACCTTCTGAGAATGTGTAGTGGATGCTAGGAAGAAAAGAAGAAAAGGAGTTGATTAACATGGCTTATCTCAAATTCTATTTTTCTATTCCTCACTATTGAGAAGAAAAAAATATAACCTGAGAAGATCCATATTGTTGGAGAACTTTGTGGAAAACACATAACGCCATATGCATTATCAAGAAGCCACCTAAGGTGCCTGTGACTCCACTGGATTTAACCTCATTAACCTCATTAAGAGCTCAGGAAAGTGGCTGAAAACTGGCTGACCCAGCAACCCAATGAGAAACATCACAGGCTTGTTCAGTGCAGCCACAAGGCTTCCAGTGGCTTCCAGTGACACTCGACCCTTTGCAGTGTGGTGCCCACAGATAAGAGACTGTGCCACCAGTGAGCTGCTGATGAAGTGGTGTCAGTTCCCTCCCTATCCAGTAGTAAAATAAGAAGAAATGATTCAATTTTGTGCAGCATGGATGGTCTAGTGGAAAGTGTTCCTGCCCATAGTGTGGGGGGGTTGGATCCAGATGATCCTAAAGGTCCCTTCTGACCCAAACCATTCTCTGATTCTGAACTTCCTCACAGACTGTCCCTAAAAGCCTCTTTTCCTTTGGTTTAAACTGTCAGTGAGCTATCTTAAAGGATGCACATGGTGACACAGGTGACACATGTACCAGCAGAATGAATCTTAGGGCTCAGATCTTTCTGTGGGAGGGAATGAGAAAGGCCTGCTCAGAGCCATAGTTTGATGGTGCATGGAGGGTTTTCTGTGTTGGGGGGAAAATAAGGTCATAGCATGCTACAAATTTTTGAAGAGAGTTACAGTTTGGGGAAGGCAGCTGGATTTGAATGTAGATAAGAAATTGTTTATAGCCCCAAACTGTAAGATTAGCTATCTAAAATATTAGGTGTTTTGTAGTCCCATGCCTTATTAAGCTTTTAAAATACTTAAAGTATTTATAATTCTCTTCTGCATCCAGAAAGGCTAGAAACAGCCATTTTCTTTTTCTTCTCTCCTGGAAGAGAAAGGAAGATCCCATATGTCTTTGCAGCCTCTGTAAGGGGGAGCTTTAAATCTAAAGCTGTAATGGAACAAAAAGGAAAATCACAAGTTGGTAATGCTGACCTTTGATCTAGGAGAACCAAGATCGACACAGATTTCCTCCTGACCTTACAGCAAATAATTTGGCCACATAGAATAAAGCTGGCAGAAAATTGACAGGTCTCTGAGAGAGTCCTCCACCCTGCAGACAACTACACAAGATGCCTCTATTAACATTTGTTTCAGACTCTTTTTTAATATTATATAGGTATTTTGCCCTCCACAACTCCTATTAGAGGGCTGTTCCAGAACCTTGCTTCTCTGGTACTTAGAAATCTTTTTCTAATTTCCAGTCTAATTTTATTCATGACTGGTTTATACTAATTTGTTCTTTGCTAACATTATCTTTTTCTTAAATAGCTCATTTCCTTCTGTGGCATATATCCACCTGCTGAATTTATGCAGTACAGTCTTAACTCCTCTTGCCTTTCATTTTTCTAGGCTAAACAAGACAACTTCTTTTACATTTCCTTTTGTACTCTAGGCTGCCTGCTCACTTTACCATCCTTCTTGACCTTTATTGCACTTTTATGTGTTTAAGTGATTCCTTTTCTTACCTCTATTTTTTTTTTTCCCTCCAATGAGTGGCCAGAAATGTGTATAATAATTTGTGGAGGATCCCACCACGGCCTTATATAATACATTGATATTTAAATTTGTATTTAAAAAATACTTGGCATAGCAAATTACCTTTTTTCATTCTTTCCCTGTTCATCTCATAGTGCTGTGAATCTTGGTTTTGAATACTACAGCTAAGTCTAAGTCCCCTAAAATTATGAAGCCATATTCTGACAATAATAGTGCCATCCTTGAATGTAGCTCTGTTCTAAAAATCTGCTATAGAACCATCACTTTGTGCACTTGTGTGGTTACAGAGCTAGATACATACCCTGGTGAAAAAATGTGGAAACTTAAACTATTCATCTATTTGGAATGTCTTTGATAGAGCATCTTTAATGTATATCCTTTGATTCTGGTTGCAAAACCAAACATTAGTAGACAAGAAGAATTAAAAGAATGAAGAGAAGTGATTTGCATGAACTAATTGGAGAAAGGTGAACTAAACACAGATGACTTAACTTTTAAAATATTAGGAGAAAAATGTTTCAAAATCCCATTCACATGGACACAAATGCCTCCTATGTTGCATAATGCATTGATGCCACTAAATTTCTAATTTTTTTTACAGACACAATCTGTTTTAAAAATTATCCCTTGACCAGAATTTTTTGATATTATCACCCTTTAATAGAATCTTCAATATTTACTCCATACTAAAAAGTGTAAAAAACATTGCTAGTATTACATGAAACCTTATTTTATTTCAGTAAACAAGTAGGTCTTCCTTTTTTTCAGGATTTTTGGGTGAAATGGCACAACACAAGACACTTGAGCCAAATAGGTTTAATAAAACAGTGCTTTTGGAAAAGAAAATAGGGAAAAAGGCTAGAGCATTGCCAAATTAGAGGGATAGTAAAACAAACAATCAATTCCATTAAGTATTTAAAATCTAAAGTACTTCCTTTTTTATTGAAGAAATAGCACAAAATGTGAGAGATGATGGTTCTAATGTTTCCTGTGCTTAGGATGACTCATAAACTGCAAAAATGCACCTCCCATTAGTATATAAGGACTCTGAAAGGGAGAGAAGGAGGATAGCTGATGAATATCCATAAAGACAACAACATCTCAGGCATAACTCTCTTTTCTAAGCCAGCTTTTATTTCTAGATTTTGATTTGGTTTGGAGTTTTTTCTGAGGGGCAGAGGGCAACATGTTATTGATCTCTTTAAAGTTTTAAACTCCTTAAAGTTTCTTTTTCAACAGATGCACTTTTTAATTAAAGAGAATTAAAATAGTCTCTCCTTTATGTGTAATTGGATTTTAAAGTCTGCAGGTGAGCTGGAGCCTGGCTGATTGAATACAGCATCAAACCTAGACATCCTTGTGAAAGTTTAATGCTTGGAACATGTATGAATGACTGGTTTTGCAAGCACTCCCTGGTACCAACATTACTGGTGTTGAGCTGTTCTTAGTTGTCTCCCTAAGGAAGGCTGAGTTCAGACAGAGTGAACCCACTGCCAGGGGTCTTTGCATAGGTTAATCTCATTATCCTGCCAGACTCTGTCATGCAGAGAATGTGGGGCTCTAGGAGGTTTTAGATAATGATGAATAAGACATGGGAGGTTATATAAGCGAGTCTTCCCTGAGTCAGTGGAAGGAGAGATTTTTTCCATGTGCAGTGTGTGACAGCTTAGATTTACCTACGAAAATTATGAGGACGCTGGTCATCTGCCACAAATGAAACTCAGCAGCAGCTGTCAGAAAAACTTATTGTATGGAGTCAGAGAGGAGACTCAATATGAAGGATTTTTCCTGCTGTCCTGAGATACTGCCCACTTCATGGAATGATAACCCAGAAACCAAGTGTTCAGGGATTCATGAAAGAGTCCTAGCAGGATCCTGAGCAATATATTTAAACAGGAGGACAAAGTCTGTCACTGATTCACTTCAATTCTGTCTTCCTAAAGCTTATGACTGGCAGGACATTGGCTGTGATTACAGCAAGGTAAATTGAATGGTCAGATAACCTTCTTCAAAACCCAGAAGACTTCAGGGTAAAATGTTCTGATTGTAAAGCAGTTCTACCTCATTAAGTGAGTGTCATGAAATTCCTTCAATAATAAAAATGAATATCCCACCCTGATGTTAAGTAGTGCTATTCAGTGGCTGAGAGATGTCTGGATCCACATTATTGTGCTGAAATGGACAAGCAATCACCACAGATCTTCATTAAAAAAACAGGATTGGTTTATTTGGCTTGGAGGGAGAATGTCATTGCTCTCTATTCTCTGTACCAGAGTGTATCTTCCTAGAACCCTGTCCAAAAGGCTTGAGTTGTCTCAAAGCCAAGATAAGCAGCCACTATGGCAGCCTCGAGCCTGTGAGAATCAAGCCCACTTCTTCACCATCTCAGAAGTGAGGAACTGTGGTGAACACTGACATATTGAGAAGTATCACTCATAGTAGTCTTGCAGCTATTGAAGTTGTAGCCCGGTCTGTATCTCTATCTCTATAGAAGAAGAACAATTGCCACCCCAGAAATCTTAGTATTGATTCTCAATGTCTCAAAAATACTGAATCACAATCCTGGACTAGGAGTATCTACTCCTACAAAGCCACGATATCGTTTTGCCTTGTCCCTGCAGTTATATTTCAACACTCAACTTCCTAACACCAAGAAGAGACAATAAGAGTTTACCTTCACTTTAGTGTCTTATTTTTTTACGTTTGATGAAATAGGAGAAGCAGAGTTGTGTAGGGCACATGAGCTATATAACACTGGGAAGTCTTTTGCAGTCTGAATCTGGGGTTAACCGAGGTCCTGACAGTCTGGATGGAGGTTCATCAATGGTTCCATCAATGTGTGTCTGCCTTCCAAGCAGGCTTTGTCCCCATCAGCCCTGTTACCAATTGAATCACAACGGAGACAAAGAGTCATCTAAATTCTGTTGCTCTACGATGTCTGCAGACCTCATCGCATGCCTGCCTTTTGATCAAGTCATGTCCACAGAGCAAAACTCCTCATGCTTTTGCTGTTGGGACATGCTTTCCTACTGCAGCCCTCCTGCAGAAGTAGCTCAGGAGGAGGCATTTATCTGGGGATTTTCTACATGAATTGTAAAAATTAGGGCCAGGACTATATGCAGCCACAGGCACACAGAATTATTGGATCTTCAAGATCAAGGGCATCCATGTTCTGCTCACTGACAGCCGGACACAAGACACTGCTTGTAGAGACAGAAACAGGGGGAGTGTTTTTCATCTGAAAGAGGGTAGATTTAGATTGGACATAAGGAAGAATGTTTTTTGTAATGTGGGTCTTGAGGCACTAGAACAAGTTTCCCAGAGTTGTGGATGTCATGTCCCTGGAAGTGTTCAGGCTCAGGTTGGATGGGGCCTTGAGCAACCTGGTCTAGCAAAAGATGTCCCTCCTCATGGTGAAAATGTTGGAAACTTTTACTTAATGGTTTTCAAGTGGTTCGATATTTTCCTTTTTACAGTAGAATTTTAATATGATGTTTTCAAAAAAATATAGAATCATAGAATGGCTTGGGGTGAAAGCAACCTTGAAGTTCATCTAGTTCCAAACTCCTTGCTACGGCCAGGAACACCTTTCACTTGGGGTTTGCTTAGACTCCCATCCAATTTGGCCTTGAGCACTTCCAGAGATGGGCCACACCTGTCTCTTGCAAATTTTCTCCTTAGAAGCTTGTTTTAAGTTTCTTTTCAAAAACCTTCTCATTTTCTGGAATTCTGAGGCTTGTTTGCTCTATGGGACTTTGACTTTGAATATATTATGTTTACCATTACACTGTGGCTTTTTCTTGTCTGGTCCATTCTCTGACTAAGGACTGAGAACAAGTCATCACTTTGTGTCCAGAATTCAGATGACATCATGCTCCTTACACAATTCATCCAGTTTACAGGGGAGCAAATGAACTCATCACTTATTTCTAGGGTTTCTCTCTTTAAAACTTTCCTAACCTCCCTCAACACATCAACTTTAATGAGCATGCTGATAGGTTACTCATAATATAGTCCCAATACCATATGATTTTAAAAAGAGATAGAATGAAATTCCTTAGGTGTATGATAATTAGTTATATATTTAATGACTTTGCCTTATTAACTACACTTTAAACCTGGAATGTCACTTGCTTACCAGCTAAGTTGATCTATATCCAACTAATTACAAGAGCCTACTGGCATTTCTTCTACTAGACTGCTTAAAGTTTGTCAGTACTGGTTCATCTCCCTCACTTGCCTTAGATTTGTATAGCAATATGTGATATTTGGGCTTAGTCTAGTTGTCTGGTTTTATGTTTCCTAATAAAAAGTTATTTACTGATGCCGTTTTCGAATTTTACTGATTTGGGTCTGTCTTTTTTGCATGTTCACATAGGTATCTAGAATCAGAGAATCATTCAGGTTGGAAAAGACCCTTAAGACCCTCACTGGGTCCAGCTGCAAGCCCAGTACTGCTAGGTCCACCAATACCATGTCCCTAAGCACCACACCTGAGTCTCTTTTCAATACCTCCAGGGTGGTACCTCTCAGACACTTCTCTGGACAGCCCTTTCCAGTATTTGGTAATGCTTTCATTGGAAAAAACAAAATCCTATTTTAGTCCAATCTAAACCTTGCCTGGCATAACCTGGGACCATTTCCTTGTGTTCTATCACTTGTTACTTGGGAGAAGAAGCCAACCCACACCTTGCATTTCTGGTAGTTGTAGGGAGGGATAAGGCATTGAGTCTCCTTTTCTCTAGGTTTAACAACCCCAGCTCCCCCAGCCACTTCTCATAAGATGTTTGTTTCAGCCCTTTCCCCATCTTAGCAGTTCTTTGAACACTCCTTTTTGTGACATTCTTCTTGGATGACTTCACGTGCAGAGGATATGTCATCCTAAAAGTGTTTTCTTTGCCTCTGCTGGTATTTCCTGCCCACTTTCCTATAATCTTACTAACTTCCCCCAATAGATGTATCTGACATCCAGTCATTCTGGTTTTTTATTTTTTAATAGAGATGGAACTTATATGATAAAAAACATGTTTGTAAAAATCGTGTTATATCTGTAGATAAACCTTCCTCTCCAGGTTTATGATTATTGCTATTATTATTATTTTGCTGTAAAAAGTTACTTAAATTCTGAGATTAAAGGCTGTTATTCACTGAAGACATTGAAATACACAGTCCATCAATAGCTCCAGGGCAATTTTTCACAAGAGGTAGTTGTCTGGAACATACTTTTTCCTTTCTCTCTTCAGATTTTTTATTTTATTTTGGCAATTACATGAAACATTACTTCATCTCTTATTATTCTCTTGCCATTCCTAATAAGCTGTGTTTTAATTTAAAACAGCAATTTACAATTCAATTAATATATAACAACACAATCCATTGTAATCACGATGCGATAAATTTGTGTTTTAAGTAATTTTTAATGCTCATAGCAGCTGGATCTGTGAAGTGTGGAAATAGCTACCATTTTTCACCATGTGCAATACTGCCTGTGCAAAGCACCACTTTTTAATTATATCACCACCAAAGCTCAATGTAAGGAAAATGGAGCAACTGTAATTGCAAAAGAAGAGAATTTTTGCTCATATTATACAGTTAATACAGGAAATATAGAAGCAGCGCCAATACATAATTTAAAAAAACTGATATAAAGGTGAATTCCCAAATATAATCACTATTGAAAAATGTGTTTAGGGTTAATATCTTTTAAAAAGTAAAGGAATAGGGTTAATTTACTTCCACCAACAAAGAATTAAAAGATTATTACATCTGACTAGAAACTTACTTGTTAGAAATTGCAGATAATGCATTATTAGTTTAGTGGTGGATGTTTTTTTGCAATTTCTTTTGTGACTGACATGTACTTTTTCGAATTTCTGCATTTCTGTACTATGTAGATAAAAAAACTGCCAAAGGGGTAAGTTGATAATTTCTCTGACTTCAATGAAATAATATTAGTTCAAATGTAATTATAACCTTTATGTGTCTGTAGTTTAGATGTTAAGTACAAACCATTAAATGTCACCTGGAAAAGGGATATAAGTCCTCTTCCAAGTTCTACTCCAAAAGAGGAGGCTGACCCCTTCAAGTTGATCCTCTCTTCTGCTCCTGCCAAAGCCATTTGGACTTGCTGTGATCACAAGCTTTTGCCACTACAAAGATTAATCAAGAAGAGAGATTTTCACTCCTCTGTAAATGTTTTTACTCTTTAAATCAGGAGTAATTCTATTGTATTGAAAGAAATTGCACTGGTGTAATTGTAAAATCATAAAATGGTCTCACTACTTTTTTTTTCTCTTTTATCTAATGGAACATTAACATAGGGGTTTTCTGTACCCTAATTTACTTCTAAAGAAACTTCAGTACAACAGCTTTCCTTTCATTTCCCGTCCCAGCAGTGTGCCCTATGTCAGTTTGCTCCTGGTCACATGGAGAGTACTCATCAGAATTAATAAATCTGTGCTTGAGGCTTACAGTTTTTGAAAATGGGAATTAAGTTGCTTTCACCAACCTCTGATTTGATTTAGAATATTTTTTTTTAACTTAAAAGCTAAAAAGTATTTTTTAATCTTAAAAGCTTAAATAGTAGAAAATTTTTCCCAGAACTATGAAAGCTCATATATGAAAAAAAAAAATGACCCGACCAAAAAAAGATTCTTCAAGCCAAACTGGAATATACTGGGATATATATCTACTCTTAAGTTACAGGATAACAAAAATATGTCTTAATTAATAGAATTCTATTTCACACTTCTGCAGGTCAATAGGAAAAGAAAATAGGTAATTTTAAAAGGAAAAAACATATATCCTGTAGACAGAAGAGAAGATATGGAAAATTGTCAGATTGGAAAATATATCTATGAGTTGGTTTTCTTCAAAAGAAACATTTTTGCATGAGCCATTTCAATACCAGTCTTGTATAAATGCATATAAAATAAACATCCACATTCCTTTATGACAATCACTATACCACTTGTGGAAAAATACAGTGTAAATGAAGTGGGAGGCTTTTATTGTTGGAAACCTCTATTATATCATAGAAGTCCATTTGAGTTTAGAAATTGGATGTACATTGAACAGAGTCAGGACCAGGACCCCAAAAATGTTAATTTCCTACTATTCCTTATTCAAATGCAGAGATAACGTCTCTGGCAATTGCGCCACAGACAAAAAAAATGCTGTTCTTTTATGTTATTACTGGCTTTTCAATTCTTACATTTGTCATTGATATATGTGGCATGAAAGTAAAAAATGCATACATAACATAAAGGCTGAGTAAATATACATTAAGGAGAACTAACCCATCAAGTGATTTTACCCTTATCTGCATTTGCAGGTTGGTTAGATCCATCAATGTATGTACCGCCAAACTCTATAATTCCATTATAGAGGTAGGAGGAAGAATGTGGGAGCCTTTGAGGTGACGCCACGCATCCTATAGTAAAATCCAGCAAAGTTTCATTTTCAAATATCTGGTGGAGAAGTGGCAAAGTATCTCCAGTAATTTTAAGGACATTTTCCAAATGTTTATTTAGATAAAAGATAGATAACAGTAAAACTATAAAACCTGCAGCCAGATAACTAGGTTTTATTAATGACCTGCCATATACCGTGGCCGGATAATTAAAGTTCTCCCTTCCTTCTAACCCCCTCCTCCCAGAGAAGGGGAGAGTGGACAAATTTATTTGATAGTTTGATAACCAGGGGACACTGGTTGAAAACTATTGATATAATCAGGGCCTATTCAATTTGCTCACGACAGACACTCCTATCTGCTAATTTCACCTGTGAATAGTTAATTATGCCCTGGATGCATATGGTCGAGCCATTAATAAAATTTGTCTGTCATAGCTTTCTGTATATTCCTTTTTTGTCATCCTCATGTGCATTTTATCTATGGGAATCTTTCCCTCTTTTTTTTTTTTTTTCCCTTTTAACATTGCACAAGACAGATGTTAGTGTTATTGGTATTTCAGCAGGGCTACGTTATAGATGGCATGCAGCAAGGATCAGGATTGCACTTTTAGCCTGTAAAAGACTGGGCCTGTGTACATAATGAAGTTGCTGAAGCATGAATGATAATGGAGTTCTTAACCATTTCACATTTTCAAGCTATGCTTAGGGAGTTTGCTTCCAACTAAACAAATGCACGGGAAAGTGTGTTGGATTTTTTTGTTTGTTTGTTTTTTTATTTTCCAGGCTCATAAGGATTTTTTCATGTATAGGATGTCTTCTTTTACTTTTTTTCCTTTAAATCTGGCTGCTGTCCCTTTCTTAAAACATTTATTTGGGTGAATGTAGGTCTCAAACCCCAGATTTTCTCTTTCAAGTCATCTGAATTTAATAAAGTGAATATTCTATGCCAAAGTAATTCACTTTAATCTCTCAATGGCCTCTCAGGAATCAAGAAACTTGTAAGCTTGACATCAAATTTCCCTAATTCTGCCACTTCCTCCAGTTGGGAAAATTTTCTCCCAGTCTTCCCTGCCTTATAAAGAGACTGCTTATTTCATCAGAAATAATTTATTCAGAATACTGCAGGTGAGAACAGGCTGTTTTGCCTAATGTCTCTGAGTGTAAGTATCTAAGGAATAGGAATAAAACTGTGAATAAGTAATTTTTACCCAACTTTTCCTTACTATTTTTATCAGACTGTTTTTTTCACTATCAATATGTAGTTCTTTAAAGTTGCAGAGGGGCTATTCTCTCCTTTGAGGTACCACTTTTTTGTGAATAAATACTCCTGGTTTCATTGTCCAGCAGTTTTGTTTCTTCCCTGACCTATGCAATAGAGTAAAGTCTTGTGCTCTTTTTACTTGAGAAGATCAAGATGGAGAAAGTCACCAACAAAGGACAGCCTCTGGGTCTTGCTGGCCTCTTCAGCAGCAGGCATCATTCCAATATTGCCATAAAACGTAGCCATAACTCAAGAAATTTAACAGAGGATCTCCCAAAAGCAGTATGGGTTGGAACCTGGCCTCCAAATTAATTGATGAGTCTTGAAACCTTAACTTCAGCTTTATTTCTTATGTCTTTGTGGTCCAGTCCTCAGTATAACTGTAATTATCATGATGTGGTTCTCTTAACAATTCTTTCTCTCTGTTAGTCTGCATCAAGCCTGACTGAGTTTTGAATCCTTCTTTCCAAAGAGCTGAGCTGGCTTCATGCATTTTATGTTTCAGGAAATCATTCATTATGTCAGAAAAAGAAATAATCTAGAGATTCTTGCTACCAGGTTTTACCTTGGTGTATTTATCATCCCTTCTTTTAAGCTTTCTAAGAACTCTCCATGAATGTTGGAAGCTAAATGATAAGGAGAAGCTTGGATATTTTGCTTCTCTCACATTTTGATTAGTTTATTGCCCAGTCTCACAGTGTGACAGTGCTAGATAGTCTTGGCAGGTTGCTTTGCTGTAGTCTCCACATGATGGTCATCTGTGGAGGTGAGCAAAGGGGGAGCTGGAGAGCAGACTTGGGAGAGCACTGCTATTTCTGAGTGTGAACACTGCTTACAGCATTGTAATTAGAGACATTAAACCTTATCACAGACAAACCCAAGTTATTGCATCTGGCTGGAATCTTTTAATGTGATTTTGGTAAAAGAAATTGCTTTTAAAGTGAAAAGTTTGGCAAAAGTAATCCTATTCTGACAAGAAAATTTTGTCCATCAATTCAATGGAAAAAATTACTAGAAAAAAAACAAACAAAAAACCAAAGAAAATTTAGAAATTTTTAAAAGCTTCTTATTTTGCTGAGTAGAAGCCTGTGTTCTTTGCTTTTATTAAAGAATTACTGATCTCAAATTGGGTTGCAGACATTTAATTGACATTTTAGTGTGCTGTTTAAATTTCAGAGCCCTAACAGGATTTGTAACCAGTGACACTGTGAATTTTCACCCTGAATACTGTACAAGAGTCCATTCAGGATATCTGAGATGGTGGCCTGATCTCCATGGGTCAAATTGGGTTGCAATATTCCACCTCTAGGAATATAGTCTCATACAGAAGGAAAAAAGGAAAATTCAACCATTATATAGTGGGCACCACAATATAAAAAGACATTAAGCTGTCAGGGAGCATCCAAAGGCAAGTGACAAAGATGGTGAAGGGCCTTTAGTGGAAGTCAAGTGAGGAGCAACGGAGGTCCCTTGGTCTGCTCAGCCTGGAGGAGACTGAAAGGACACCTCAACACACCCTGCAACTTCCTTGTGAGGGGAAGAGGAGGGGCAGGCCCTGATCTCTTCCCTGTGGTAACCAGTGACAGGACCCAAGACAATGGCCTGAAGCTGTGTCAGGGGAGGTTTAGGTTGGCTAGTAGGAAAAGGTTTTTCACCCAGAGGGTGGCTGGGCACTGGAACAGGCTCCCCAGGGGAGTGGTCACAGCAACAGCCAGACAGAGCTCAAGAAGTGTTTGGACGCTGCTATGAGGCATGTGGTGTGACTCTTGGTGTGTCCTGTGCAGGGCCAGGAGTTGGACTTCGATGATCCTTGTGGGTCCCTTCCAATTCAGGATATTCTATGATTCCTTTCTGTGATTCCCAGTAATTGTCCTCTACCATCTCACTAATTTCTGAGGAACTGCTTTGCTTCCTCCTGCTGTTACTGATGTTGTTTTGGGGAAGTTTTCTACTAAACTCCTAAAGTCTCCTTATCAAGCCCTTTTGTGACATAGTATTAACAATAAAAGTCCAAAATAATGAGTTGATTTGCTCAGAAATAATGACTTTGGCTTAAAAAGTAAGGGGTTGGATGAAAGAGAAATCAGTTCACTGACACTTCAGTTTTTGAAACTCTAGGGTAAGTCAAGGACAGATTTAATTTATTCTCCACAGTATGAGGCACAGAAATGTACTTGTTCAAAGTTAAGGCTCACAGTGTCCCAACCTGTACAATGATGGTTCTGCATTGGGTTGAGGTCTCAGGAAAAACAGGTCACCTGTGTCAGCTTCTATTTGTATCTGCTCATACTTTTACAAGTGGGGTAGATATAATGACAGTGAGTTACACAGAAATTTAAACTGAAGGTCAGAAAAAGAACACTGAAGTGTCCAGCTTGTCCAGCTCTCTGTGGCTTTTGGCAGTTGCTGTTCTGTTAGTTTGTTAATGTTTGTTTGCAAATTCAAATCCCTCTTAATTGCACACACACACACCCCTTGACTATGTTGATTTGGACCCAGACATTATGTAAATATTGGGACAACAATTCAGTGAAGTTACATGATGCTCAGGGGGCTTCAGTATTTCTTTATGGCCCCCAAGTAATCTTACAGAATTTTGATATTCATAATTTCAGACTTCTGGCCCAAGCCTAGAATAAGGGTTTTCTCTTCTTCTTTATAAATGCTTTGCTGAAGTTGCTACTGCTTTTGTATACTGTAAATGGTATGGTTTCCATGATAATTAACCTGTTCTGTAAAGCATTTCTAGCTCAGACCAGTCTTATTTGTCTAGGCAGAAATAAGGGACCTTGAGGAGAGAGAAAGATAATTATGCAGCAAAACATAAACAGCTTTTGAGTGAAGGTTGAATAAGTATATTTTTATTTTATTTTACTTTTTTAAAATGGAAGACATACAGACAGCAAGTAAGAGTGGTTAGTATTTTAGAAGAATGAAAAGTTGATGGAGGCAGAAGTGAGACCTCTCTCCAGAGAGAGTCACAGTCATGTTTTAAGGTCTCATAAAATGAACCTAAGTCACAGACTCATACAGCCACAGACCGTATGGTCATCATCTTCTCTGGCTGAGCTCTTTAAAAGCTTGTACTGGATAAATCTCCCACTGGATAAATTTCTGGTGAAGACAAGGAATTGTGCTGGAAATCTTTGGCCAAGAATTTATCTAAACTGTCCATGTTGACAGATCTAAGCTGAGCCCAGGAGGCAAAGAGGCTCATTGACTCCTCATTCCTGGTTGCCACAGAGTTTCAGAGTGTTCCAATATTAAAAGCTGGTCCTCTGCCTGGTTCTTTGCCATGGAGAAGAAGACAAAAATCACAGCAGTTTCTCTGTGCCTCAAGTCTAAGCTAGTGGAGGTAGAACTTCCAGTCAAGAAGATACATGGTACCCCTCCCTTAATTCTCATAGATCTGAAAAACATGAGTGACATCTTATCTGCATTATGCAGCTTTCTTCGTGGTTGTCCTCTGCTTACCTGGCTTCCCTGGAGCCTGAAAATGCTGATGAAAGCCATTGTCTTCAACTGAGTTTCAAGACTGCACTTCAATCCACTTCCCATGATATCACCAAAATGCAGAGGAGGTACAGGGGATGCTCTGGGTTCACTTGGAGCCACAAGTATGAATCTCTGCTACCTGTTCTCACAGTTATGCTCATATATAAGAAGATATTTTTATACATGTATATATATATATATATATAAGTGTATGTACATACATACATACATATATATATATTTATATTTACCTTTTTGATACTGTCCATCTGCTCAAAGTCAGTGACTGGTCATTTTGCAGTTACAAAGAAGGCATTTTACAAAAATCAGAAATGTTGGAGCTCTCCAGAAAAGGTTTTTGAATACTTCTTTAATGGAAAGTCATAAGTATGGAGTTAATACAAACATTCCTAATAATACATGTGCAGGGAACCTAAGAGTCTTTCTTGCTTAATTGGACTGTTTCACTTCAGTAAGTTGAGAGTGTGAACAGGAAGTGCACAGAGGAAAATGCACTTGAAAGATCCGGAATGACATCTTGAATCCTTAAGACTTAGAGGTCAGTAGATAATGAATTCACTCAAAATTAGAATGGCCAGAAAAAATATTAACCTGTTTGTATTGTAAGGAGCATACTGATAAGGGTTTTCTTTTATCCTTAGGCAAAGGCAACATTTACACCTTCATAATTAGACAAGTAACTCTGTTTTGCCTGAAGGTTCTTTTTGAGGGGAGGGGGGTTGTTGCTCATATTTTGAATATGTATTAGTGAGAAAAGGATTTTTTGTAAGATTTCTGGAAACACCCGCTCAGCACTTAGCTGTTATCAAGAGACAAGTAGAACAGTAGGAGCTGTTGAGACAGAAATAGAGAACAACATAGAAAGCATTATCATGTCATTATATGAAACACTGGTGTACCCAGGGACAGTGTGTGCAGTTCTGACCCTCTTCACAATTAAAAAAAAAAAAAAAGACATTATAAATCTTAGAAAATGTGTGGGGAACTGTGACAGGAAGGGGATCTGAAATAAGGAATGATTTCTGTACAAGAAGAGAAATAGACTTGTTCTGCAAATTGTTGAAAGGTGGGGGTGAGATACTGTAGGGAGATACTACCCCATGCTTTTCTTTGATGTTTTCTCTCTAAGCATCCAGTTAGAGACACAATGGAGGATGAAATGGGCCTTTGGTCTGAAACTCTGCTGGTCTTCTTCTTATGAGCGGAATGTCTCCTGGCATTGCCAGGGAGAAATGTTTGTGTGAGTTCTTAAAATGTGAGAGATCAGATCAAAATGTGGTCTCTGTGAAAGGGGAATATTCAGTGGTAGCAACCTTCAGTGCTGGTATCCTTCTAGAAATGCTGAGTATTTGGAAGCTGTTGAGGATATTGTGAGCAGTGACAATGGGCCTCCTTCCAGGATTAATTTCCATACTGTTGCCTAAGTGCAACTGTCTGTCTGTGCATCCTGCTCTGTACAGGAAAGCTGTAGAGCAAACTGACAGCAGTGGGGCTTGCAGAACTGTTTACAATTTACAGTGACCAACATCCTCAGTTACCTAACAGGGGGTTCCCTCTGCTGCCTGGGTAGACCAGAGAAACTGAAAGTAGTGACTGCCAGTCCTCTGGAGAGCAGGGCTGCCATTAGTCAGCTGTGGAGAAGGCAGATGCTGTCTCTTAGAGGGCTCCAGCAATACAAAAGCTTTTCATCAGTCCACAAGAAAATGCAGCCTTTCATTAGCCATGTGAGCTCCTGTGAACTCCTGATAGAGTGGTGTTTGTCACAGGAACATGCTGAAGCACACTTGTGCCAGCAAATACCAGCAGAACATGACTGGCTGCCAAATGCCATGACAGAAAAGAATTGGGCTAGAGGGGTGTGAGTCATGGGTGGTTCTGAAAATGAAAGGAACAGAGTAGAAGTGATCAAATAAACAGCAGTTAACACCAGCATTGGCTGAGTAGTTTTAATCTGGGAAAGGCAGAGGTATCAGGCCAGAAAGATGTTATACTCTAGGGGACAGAGAAAGGAAATTGAAGTGACATAACAAGAAGTGTGTAGGCTATATAGAGCTGACTCTCAGAGGCATGGCACCTCAGCCTGCTCATCTCTGTCTTGCTCTGTTAGCTGGTTCATGAAGCCAGGCTACAGCCTATGGGGGCAGTCTGGTGTTTGGAGATACAGTTCAACCCTGCAATGTACCCTAAAAGTTCCTCTCCCTTCAGGCAGACAGACCTTCCTTGCCAGGAGGCTGCCAGCTGTCCAGATAAGTCCTTCAGAGTCATTTTTGTGGGAGAGTAACCTTCAGGATGGGTAAAGACAAAGGATGGAGTGTCAGTATCTTCCTGAGTCTCAGGTTGGTGCAGGGCACGTGGGCAAGGCAGGCACAGACACAGAGCTGTGGGCACTGAGCACAGCAGCAAGAAGGCATGGGCATGCTCAAAGTCAGTAAATGTCCCAAAATCCATGCTAGCATCTTTATCCCTGCACAGCTCACCCCTATCTTAACAGGCCTTCTCCCTTCAGGAGTGGGATATTTTCCATATGCCCTTCCTGAGACCTTTGTGCAGGATGCGACCCTTTCTCATCCTTCCTCTGTATTGAGTGGGGTAGAAAGAGACAGAAAGATCTGGCATGATGCTCAATATGTTTTTTTTCTTAGTAGGGTTGTGTTTCCCACAAAGAACTTTTTAATAAATTTTAAATGTAAAAAATGTTCTCTCTCGCTGAAGTGGATCATCTCCTGAATAAAAAGTTAAGCTGGAAAAAATAATATTAATTTATATTAAAAGATTGAGTAATCATTCTTTATGAAATAAATTAGTAAAGAAAAAATTAAAAAGAAATAAAACCCCACCTCTTTCACTCAAAGCATTAGAAGGCTTCTTATAAAGAAGCTAAATCATAAAACAAAACATTTTTGTACCCGTAAATGCATGGTACAGTTAACATTGATTTTTATGAGATACAATTAATGGAACAATGGTATTTCTGTTGAACAAGAAACTGCTTGCAAACCATGTAGACAACCATGTTATATTTTGAACTAAAGCAAACCCCAACAATTAGATTCTAGATATAATTGTCCTAGGAAGAGCCAAAGAGGGATTTTTTCCTATGAGCTGTTGTTAGGAGATTTGGATCTTCCCTTTCCTTACAAGATGTATTAACCTCTGCTGCAACTCGTTGTGCAAGTACAATCCTTCTTTTGATCCATTAGCAGAATACGCAGCAAGTAGGTCTATCTCCCTGCCAGGCTTGGTCACATTAATCCTGGCACTTGTCATTAGGCATTTGCATGCAATGTTATCCATCCTCTGTGTGTTTTGCCAGACAACAGAGCATCAGAATACATATTTATCACTAAGGATAAGCAAATTCTTACTCTGTTGTGCACTCCTGCAGTTGAACTGAACCCCATGAGCCACATGCCTAATTCGATTCAGCGTGGCAGACATTGCAAATATCTTGTTGAACAAGTCACACTGGTTTCTTGAGACAAATTCTGTTTTTGATAATATTTGCAATATTGTTTTAAAGTTTCTGTTAGCAATCAGGAAAAGTGCTGGTCAAAACTTTTGGATTTACATGGATAACTCAGCAGGCAGAGCTCAAAAATGATGCATGTCTAGAGCAATCCAGGTGTCAGTGGCAGCACTGGGATGAAATTCTTAGTTGTTTTCCTTCTTTGTGTTATTTTTGTAATCTAAAAATTCTGTACTTTTTTTTTTTTCAGTTTTACACCACAAAATAAAGCATTTTTGCATTACTTCCAAACAACATAACTGCATTTTAAGGCAGTATAATATTTCTTTTAGCTCAAATTAAAAAAAAAAAAAAAGCTTTGCAACAGAACAGTATGAATCTCATTATTTTTGAAAGCATGTTTTCTGTATGAACATCATAGATGCAGAAATAACTAAAATTTAGGTACTACAAGACAGTGCATTACTTTGCACTGCCTTTTTCCTGTTCAGGAGAAGAACATCTTTGGAAGTGTTTTCAGCTCAAATCCTTCCCTTTGTAAGAACAGCTACCAATCAGTCCATTAGTGGAATTCAGGGTGAGGAAAGAGAAGAATCTCTGTAGAAATGTTAGATACTACCAAATATCTGGAGACCCACCTGTGTTCTGTGCCTGTGATATTTTATCAGATGCTCTCATTTCTAGTAGTTAATGTGTCTTGAAACCCCCCCAAATAAGTTAACTTGCAAATTTAATCTTTTTGCTGATTTTGGTATTTAATTTGCTTTGTGTTTTCACTACACCTCCATTAACCAGCCATTGACTATTAGCCTGCTCATTACACTTCCCTTTGAAAATAATGATACAACAGTGGCTTTATGTCCATTCCCAGCACTCTTGTTACAGTTTCAGTACTTATTAGTTATTAAAATAGTGTCAGTTAGGGCTTTCCAAGAAGTGCCTTGAAATTCTATGTGAAGGTTATGCAGAGTTGCTGATTTAATGATTAAGTTCAGTAGACACTATTTTTAATGTTGTCTCTAGATAAAGTTAAAAATAAGGAAATAAACATTTGATCACTACTTCTCTTCTGCTACTAAAACAAAACCACTGACTATTACACTTCTGACTTTCCATCAACTTTTCCAAAATCTTTTACCTGATAGAAACAGATTTGTAACAGTTACTCGGACTTCTTTTGTCACTGTTGGATAGTTAAAATTATAAATTTATGGCCTGAAACCAGATTGCAATAAAACATTAATTGATACATTCTTAATATACCTATCTTCCTCAGCAAATAAATTTCCTAGTTTAAACCCTATGTTGTTATTTAAATATTATTTTTTGTTTATTAGGTTTTGTTTTTTTAATATTGCACTACTGATCTAGTAGTTCAAAACAGAATTATTATATTACTAATTAATTATAGCTTTTTGATGGTATTTTGGACTTAATGGTATCAATTTTATTTCATACTATCTAGCTGGAATTCTTGCTTCCAAGCCTTTCTGTTAAAATTAATTCTAGCATTAGGATGCCAGCCTTTTTTGCTAGTTGCCTAATTAAAGTCCCAGATGATTTAGACATATGCTTAATGCTTAATCTGAGTTACATAATCTGACATGTAAGTGAAGTTGAGTGTATATGTACTTTAGAGACAAGGAGAGGGGCTGCTAAATCAGGCCAGGCTGAGAAATAGGGATTATTCTGGTGAAATCTCTGGTGGATAATTAATATCTTCTATGGAAAGATAGCGCTTCAAGATCTGTGAGATTTTTGCTGCATGGTGTATGATAAATAACAAATTTTTTATTTCTTGCTATTTCCATTCACGAAGGCATGACAAAAAAAGCCAAAACTCTTCTGGATTCCCTTTCATGTGTTTGGAAAATAGCTATGCTTCATTTTACTCTTGATAAAAGAAATATGTTATTTTATGTCTTGCTTTTCTCTATTACACTTTATCGGCAGAAAAGTCTGTCAAGTTTTAAAATAAGAGACAAACAAGATGCTACAAAAACTTTTCTAGAAGTGACTTGAGCCACAAAATTTTAGATTATCCTTAGTTCACTTGGTAGGGTAAGATTTGTAACATCATTTGCTAGAAGAGGGGGTCTAGGTTAATTTGTCTATGTTACTCCTACAAGCCTTGTCCTGCCTGTGCTGTTAGGGTTAAGTAAAATGATCATTTGGGTTTGAATAGTTTGGTTGTCAAATTACATTAAATACTTATAAATCTATCAATTTACAAGCTTTTTGGAAATTTTTTTTATTTTATGTCATTAAATATGAAAAAGAGAACGTCTTTTGAGCTGCCCATGGGAGTAAATGGGTCATGGTCATGATGTGAAAAGAGAACCTACTCAGCTCTCAAATGAGTGCTGCAATCAGTTACTGGGCAGATGCTGACTTTTACTGAACTGATTGCCGCATGGTGTAAATGGGTTGATCTTGTAAATGCCAAAACTTTCTACAGGCTCAAAATGGTTTCAGACAAAGTCTGAAGGAGGAAAAATCTCACAGAGACTATTAAGTGAAAACTTAATCACATCTAGCTCCCAAAGCTACTGATAAGATACCAGGGAAAGATTTGGGGGAAGCATCGCTACAGGATGCCACAATAATGTGTCTCCATGGTAATATTAAAAGTCCAGGAAATTATTAATGAGCACTTTTATGAGTAAATTTCTTCCAAGAAATACAGCTACTACAAGCTTTTAAATGAGCTTAATTTAAAAATTACCAGAATGCCATGTCTTAATTTATTTTTAAAATATGCAAAAACTCACATTTTTGCTTTTTGATTAAGAAATAACAGCATTCAACTAAGTTAAATAATCAAGAAAAATATTGCAAAGAGTATATACAGAGCTTTTTAATGAAAAGTGACTTCAATATAGATAGAAATATTTCTGATCATCCTTAATCTTCTCCAGATTTTTTGTGTCTCTTCAATTAAGTATCGCCCTTTAAATGATACACCCGCTTCCTGCCTATTTTGTTTCAATGTTCAAATGTTTCATGTTTTTCAGTAGCTTGAAAGTAACTAAGAATAATAAACTACTACAAAAAGCTGTGTTAATCTATGTAGGACAAGCTTTTATCTATCCCCAACCTGTCTAAAGGTCCAAGCTGAGTAAGGCAAAGTCTTGCACAAATTACAACTTCTGTGCTTGAAAACTTTTACTTTATTAATTTTCTTATTTCCCAGAATGAAAATAAAGACCCTAAACCAATTTTCTCCTGAAACCACATAAATGAAAAGTAAAAGATGAGAGTATATTAACATATTAAAAGGCTATAATAAAGAAAACAAGCAAGCATTCTATAGTTAAAATACTTGTTTGCTTCTATCATACGTGAAATAAAGTCAAATGTGTGGAGGCATGGAAAAATACATGAATGCCAAAAACAATTATTGGACTCTGAGTTGTGGTATCATTACTGAACTGAGATAAATTTTTAATGTTATGATGGATATCACTAGAGGCTAGACAGTTTCCCTAATCTTTTTTCAAACATCAAAAACCTAGAAAGAAACTATCACAGTTTCTTTAGCCAGAATACTACCTATGTAACCTATCAAGCATGTGATGCTGGGCTTTGCAAGAGGCCTTTACAAGTATCAGGAACACTTAGTGTTAGTTGAACTAAAATCAATGTACAGGGAGCAGCTGTTTCTTCTGAGCTTGCTTTGATGTTGGAGTGATATTTCTGTGTAAAAAAACCCAAAAATATTCTCGGCAAAAGCTTTGCAAATAAAATTACTAAAAAAAATAATAAAAAAATAAATCTGATCTCTCTTTAAGGAGAAATAGAGACCAAACCCAACTGAAAGAAAAAAAACCCCAAAAGTCTCTAAAGTGCTGCGTTAGCAGGCTGCATTGACACATTTCAATTCTCCTCCTACCTTGCCATTTCTCCACACTGCTGTTTCATCCTGTGCTAAGATTAGAAAAAGTAATCAGATATAGAAAGGGCCATCATGGACATAGCAAAATAGCTATGAATTTAATGTATAACAATCATTTGTATATTTAGAAAATTTTTAAATGTTAAAAAGCTAATAAAACCCTATGCTGAAGTTGGTTCAGGCTTATATAACTAGCTGGAGGCTAATTTTAACTTTAAAAAGTATTATTAGCCATATTTCTAATACAAGAGAATAGCAATTTTCTATTCTTTACATGGAAATATGTTATATTAGTATTCTTCTTTCATGGATAAATTTACTCCATTTTACAGAGGAAATAGGGTTTTGCATAATAGATACATTATAATAAAATAAGGTCATGGAATTATGCAATAATGTAGGTCAGAAAGGACCACTTGGACCAAACCTCTGCTCAGACCAGGGCTGACTTTGAAGTGAGATCTAGGTCTGAATTTTGTCTATGTTGTATATGGCCCTTTCTGGTTGAGTTTGGAGCATCCCCCAAAGAAGGAAATCCCATGGCCTCCCTGGGCAACAGCTTTCCTAACATCTAATTGGAATTTTCCTTCTCTCAAGCCTGTTGCCATCATTCCTTTGCTGGCCAACTCTGGCCTTCTCTGGAATGTCCCAGTATGTAGCTGGAGCCAGCGATAGCTCCCCTGTTACCCCTCTCTTCTGAAGAGGTCCCTCGATGCCTCAAACACGTGAAGACAGAATGATTGTTTCTAACTTCTATCGAGGGCACGTTTCTAAACCCACAATTTGCAAGCCTCCCTCCCTTAAATACCAGGTGGCACAGAGCACTGCACTGAACTTGTGAGCCCCTAAAAGTGTGGAGAACTAAGTAAATTCCCTTTAGCCTCATATTGGTATTCTAATGATGGTGCACTCAGTAGCATGCTAAACTTTGATGGCTGTACCTCATTTTGTGTTCAATAAAAGATAACATGAGAGATCATTAGAGTAACTATGTCAGATTAAATGTATTTTCTTGTACAAAAGTCAAGTCCCTTCAGGAATCATTGCAATTTACTTTGTCTCATGGAGAACAATATTTTCCCGCTAGACCTCAACACAAAGGGCCATTACAAAATGTAATTCATATTTCATATGTTCAGAAACGTTCAGCACAAATTACAAATGGAGACTTTAGTGAAGTATTTATGTTCTGTTACCAACAAGATATGTATAAGTAATATGTGTCCCAGGGCTCCAGCCTACACCACTTACATTTATTTGTTACAGACTGCACTTATACTTTGCAGTTAAACATAAGGTAAGTCATGTTGCTTCTTTGAAAACATAGAAAAGTGCAGCGGACAAAAACATTATTGTTTCTGAGATTTTCCAACAGCTGCAAAATGATGAAGGCGCCGTGCATCACTTAACTGCTGGAACAGAGATATTCTACCCAAACTTCAAAGGGCTCTTCAGTGAACTGCACTTCTTTCCCCCAGAAAAACCTGAGGTTGCATGAGTGCATTTAGAGACTAAAATGAAGCCCTTTAGAGAGCATTCTGTAGTGTCCAGAACATGGAAACACAATGTTTTAAGTACTAAAAAGTATGCAGAGCTTGTGGTCTTTGAAACAAAAACCGTAGGTCATTAAAATATCCATGAGGCAAACAAAGTTTTCTTGCAGAAGGGTTTAAACACTACTGCATATATGGATAATTTTACCCTGTTAAACTGCCTTAGTGCCAGTAGTTGTTCTCTTTTTAAAAGTTTTTTTTGATAGAAAGTGTTACATCTGGAAGTGATATTCTGCTGGACAGAATCATTAGATTAATGGTTTTCTCTTAGCACTATTCTACTGTTCTTTATCTATAGTGTTCTTAAAATTTATATAGTGTTAGTAACAGGACAGTTTAAAACTCTGCTGACATTTGAGTTTTGCAGTTCTTGAATTTCAATTTCAAACAAATGGTGACCATTGAAAATTAAAGCAAGACCAAGTCAGGAAAAGCAGATCATCTGACAATTATAATCTTATATTTGTATTGCTATGCAATTATAAATTCAAGAAAGTAGACATCTCATCCTGCAATATTAATTTGGACTCACACTCACTAGCTGTTACTGTCACAGCATTTTTCCTTCATTCAGGTGAGTCACCTATCAGGGACCACATTAATGTTTCTTTTCTAAGGATAGTCAGTCATGAAGCTGAGCAGCAGGGTACTTCAGTCTCTTATTCTTTAATCTAATGTCTAACTTTTCTCTCAGACTGTACAACAGAGAGAGACAATCCCTCCCTACTCACCCTCCCACTCTGCTCTTTCCTCCCCCAAGGCAGCAGTAGTGTCTGTGTGTGTGTGTGTGTGCATGCACCATTTTGGAAAAAAACCTGAGAGAGTCTGGATCAGTGTGGAGGCACGGCACATCAGCACCATTTGTGACTGATATTTTGTGTTTTGTCTAAGGACAAGGCCAAAATAATATCACTCATTTTATCTGGGCAAGCTGACAACTCTAGTGCTCCCCTGTGATGCATATGCCAATAATGATAATGACTTTCTAATCTCCTATGAATCGTCCAGGAAAAAAACCAAAACAATTAATAAGGGTGTTCAGTATAAATGAATAGGAGAAGAGAAAGTTGCATTAGTAATGAAAGTATCACTAAGACTCTTCCAAGTTTCTGTTTTCACTAATTCTGTCCATATTTTTGAAATGATGTGGGGAAACTAAGAAAGACAGACAAATACAAGACCGTTAAAATATGAAATTTGAAATTCTCAATTAATTTATCAAAAAGAAGATTGAAAAATTAGATGAAGGCAGTGTGGTAGAAAAGAGAAAATATCCAGTTGTAGAGGATTTTGTAAAATCCAGTGTTTTGTAAAATCATGTATTAAAAAATTCAAGTTAAAAATAGACAAATTCATTTTACCATGGAAAGCAATGGATTCTTCATCTTCATGTGCAAAATTTATAGATTTCATAGAAATGTTCTGTGAAAAATTCATAGAAATATTCTGCTACACAGAAAACATCTTGGGAGAGAGTCAGCACCTTATATTATAGACGTAAAGGGGGAGAAATATGATTGTCACATAGTCCACTGTAGTCTTATAGTTTCTGAAATTGAAACTTGAATACTTGAAGATTGAAATTGAAACTTGAAGATCCCGGTTGTTTTTATGCAACTGAAGTGGGAATCTTTTAAAAAACATTACTGGTTACAAATACAAATTAAACATGTGTTTGCATTTTAATAAGATTTTCTTACTGAAGCACAATATCTGCTCACCTCTGCTGTAGTGCAAATCCTGATACAACATAAAAGTGGTGACTTCTGCCAGGAACAAGAACATGATACAAATGTGAGATGAAACAGGTTTGAACAGTTTTGCAGAAGACACAAAAATGTAGAAATTGCTAAGAAAACAGTCATAGGTATGGCATGTTCAGATATTCCATACTATACAGAAGCAAATTATTTCTTCCACCAAAGTTTCGATGCTAAAACAGGGGATGATACTATTTTAGGTACCATTTTGGTTAGTGATAAGGGCATTTAAGTAAAATGGAAAACAGAAAGAAAACTTAGTTTTGTGTTCACAAGTCAATTCAGCATTAACTAAATGTAAGGCTAAATATAAAAAGACCTGTATCTATGTAAGAAGGTAGAACTGAATAAATAATGGCTACTGAATCCATGTAGAATGAAATCTCAAACCCTTCAACATTAAACCAAAGATGCTGATGTTATTAAAATTTGTCTCAAAACAATAATAAAAAACTATGGGGAAGGACTTCAAAGCTTACTGGATGAACTCCAAGGAGGATGCTAACAACAAGCAAAGACTCAGTGTGAAGTAGATCTTGCAGAGAACAGCAAGACAAATGACAAAGACTAAAGAAGATGTAAATCTGTTACACAGTGACTATTTGACCTCTAGATGGAAGGCATTTTCAGTTTAGGGTCAAAACTAAATGAATACTTTGATTCAGTTTCAAATAATGTGATGTTTTAGTGGGGGAAAAATGATGGGAGATTTAAAAAAGATTATTGAAACATAAATATCATCAACTGAGACAAAAGTAACACTCCAGAAATGTTATTGAATTCTAGCTGGGAGAAATCGAATAAACTCAAAGAGCTGGCAAAGGAATATCCAGTTCAAACATTGCAAGAAAGAATTTTCAACAGTTTTGCAATCAGATGAGAACAACATTGATGTAGTAACTGGGATTGGAAAAGTGAACATGATTAAAATTGTTGCAGGCCTTGGAACCTCAAGTGTATATTATATTTTTGAAAAAAAAAGATGATCAAGTATTAAAGGAAAAAAGAAAATTAGGCAAAGCGCAGTTAGAACAAATCAAAGCTAGCCTTGTGGGGCTGACAGAGGGAGTTGACTTTGTCCACTTGATTTTGCATCAGTGGGCCTGAAGTGCCACATTGGAAACCTCAAACAAAATTGAGACAAATGTGACTTACTGGAGAAAGTGTAAGGTGGGTAGGAAGCAAGGGAAATAGGTGAGCAAAGACAGGAACAGGTAGTGCTAAATGGCACAGGTTGAAATGTGAAGTTGAGATGTTACTAGTAAGGCTCATGAACTTTTGAGTCAATCCTTTAAAATATTTTCTTGACTGAACATCAAAATTGTGGTGGAGTTATTTAGAGGATACTGGTACAAAGTCAACAGCTGCATCAATACCAAAGACTTCTGGAATACTACAGGGATGGGCAATAGAGATGGAGAAGGGTTAACAACATTGGCTTTTGATGTTGTAAGGCTTTACAGTGGAAGTATTTCTTCTTGCCCAGAAGCAGTGGACTGAATCTGGATCAGGTGCACAGAGAGGCTAAGAAGACTAGAGAGCCAGAGAACCCATCTTTATGGAAAGGACACTGCAGAAGACTAACTTGTTTATATAAGCAGATTGTAGTATGGAGAAGGGTATGATTGCAATCTATAAATATATCAAGTGTGTAAACACAGTGAGGGGAAATAACTTTTTTAATTAAAAGACAATGTTGGCATAAGAGGAAATAGAGATAAAAAGAATGTAAATGCATTTAAGTCGGAAATTATGAGATTCCTAAGCGCTATTCTACTTCTTTCAGAGAAGTCATTGCAGTTAAAAAGACTAAACTTTGAAGTTTAACCAAATACATTTATTAAATCAGTTTTAAGATACAACTGTTTGTGAAATCAAGAGCCAGGACTCAAGGAAGGTCCTAATCCTATGTTTCACAGATCTGTATTTAAGATCTTTATCAGAAAAATTATGTCTACAGGACAGTACTTATATGCATCTTTCCCTGTGTTTTTAGGAGTAAAAGCATCTGAAATTATTGAGGGGAAAAAAGTAGGTTTTTTTACCAGGTTAGGAATAAGGATAAAAAGGGTGCATTTATTACCAAAGACATGTAGTCCCTGCCATGCTTTCTGCCATGGCAGCTTATGAATGTATTTCTTTACTTTTGGAGTTTGTAGTAGAAGAAATTTGCTCCTCATGAAGAAAGAGCTACAAAGTTAAGACTGAACTGGGGAGCACAAATGTGGTTATCAGATGGAGACATTTAGTACAGACATGCATTGGGTAGGGAGGAGGAACTCTGGGGCCAGCTGTGGGTGACAATGCTGTTTCTGTATTTAGTATAACCAGACTTGGGATACACTTTACTTCTAAAGCCTGTGGAAAAGTACCAGAAGAAACAGCAGTCTCAGGATTTTTTACTTTTTACACAGTGAAGGTATTGTGAGAAGTTGTGGGGACTATTGAGTTGTTATTAGCTGTGAAAGACTGCTGAGGAGGGTAAGCAGCACATCATCTGGGATTCAGCAAATAATGGAACAAGAAATGCTAAAGATATGGGAAGAATTCAGAAAGGTCCTTAAAGAAAGCCTGAAGGATGTTCTGAAGCAATTTCAAAATGTACATGGGACAGTGTATAAATTCAGAATGAGACCATGCTAGTTCAACAGAATATCTCAGAACCTGAAGAGCTTCCAAGGGGCTATTTTAAGCTGCTTATGAAAAATTAATTTCAAATGTATAAGCATAAATCACTCCAAGATCTGCCTTAAGTCCAGCATCACTGGTGCAGACTCACAATGCAGTGCAGCTCATGTCATTGTCCCCAGAGATAGGCTTCTATGTGCACCTCCTGTTCTGGGGAACCAGCAAGACTCATCTGCCACACAGGGACAAAATTTCAGGGTGTACTTTGCTTTCATTTTTATCACAGTGAGCAGGATGGTGTGGTGCCCTTAAGAGCTATGTGTGACAAATTCATTCAAAATTCAGAATTGACTTTAGATAAACTAGAGCACTCTTGTTCTGTATCACAGAAGAAACACTGAATCTTTAATCCTTACTTGACTACAATATTGTATACCAAGACTAAGAAACTGAGAGTAAAGGGAAAATTTGCATGGACCCTTTTTTTCCCCCCTTAATTTAGCTATATGGATGTCTGTTGAAATGAATATACCCACACATGAAGACACACAAATTAAGTGCCCTTGTCCACCAGCTTAAATATGATGACACCTTTACAATGATTTGTTTAGACATTTTACATGATGAATCTTCCTTTCTTGTGCTGTGGGGATTTAAGATTGGAAATAAGATTTTTTTTGAAACTTAAAAAGCTAACTAGAGATGGAGTAGAATTTGTTTGTCAGTAACATGAAACTGAGAAACAATTTCCTCCCAAATGAGGCAACACAGTTCTTACACATGTGGTAGCTGTTAAAGGGAGAGGATGAATTTGGTAAGGCCAACATGTAAAATGAAATATGTTTGGTTAAGGGAAAGGTATTGTGGAAAGAGAAAATAAGTAGAAGAATGAAAGTTTTTGGCAGAAATTAACTAAGATTCTATTCCTTGTGTTCAAGGTATTTTCCTCTTCTTTCTCTCTATTTCCTGAAGAAATAGTTAAAATAAATCTAATTAATCTTGAAGAGAATATGGGAAAGTAATTATAATGTGGGAAAATGTGTGGTTTTCCCTTTTGAAAACTGTTTTTTTTTCTGTTTCTTTACAGGTACAAAATCTGCAGTTTAATTTCTAGCTGAAATTTCTGGTTTAATTTTTTGTGTAGTCTAAACCTGCCTTTGAAGACCTTGGAATCCTCAGCATTTTTTTTAGGCAAATTATTAGTTTCAGTTTGGAAATATGGGATTAGAAAGCTGTCTGTGGGCAAAACTTTTGAAGAACAGGAAGTACATATTCTTTTATACCCACCACAGGCTATTCTGTTCAAAATGTATCAGGCACTATCCCACTAAAGCTGCCATCCCTGAAGGCTACCGTACCTTCCTCCTCCTCAGCTTTATGCCATGCATTCCTTTCCACCCTTTAGCAAGTGCAGAAGGGATCCTTTTCTGCATGCTCGTCTGCCCAAAACGTAATCAGTGATTTTGTAAGGTTTCAGGTGGAACTTGCTATCCACCTGCTTCACTTTGGCAACAACTCGTTCACACAGGTTCCTTCTCTTACTGTGGGGAGTAAAGACAATTCTAGGTCTTAAAAACTGTTTTAATCATGGGGAGAAGGAGTGTTTGGAAAAAGGTAAAAGGAAAAATTCCTGATTTCTTCCCTTTACAAATTCTCTTTTTTACCATAATCAGATATTTTTGTAGGGTGGTGAGAATGCCATAAACACTATATACAGTTCCACTCTGCAGGCCAGCAACATCAATACCAAGCAGTGGAGACATTGTCACAAGCTCACTCTGTCACAGTGGTTTAAGACAACGTGAAACATCTCCAGATGGGGACACAGGGAAAGCGGTACCTCGAAGTAAATTGTAGGTTAATGGTTATGATGCTCTTCAGTCAAGTGCAAGCTCTAGCCCACATCCTTCATGTATGTATTAGGGCAGGTGGTTATATAAAATGCCTCATCTCCTCCTAAACAGTGCAAATACTGCAACTCTTTTGTTTAGCAACCAAACCCAATGAATTATCCATTGTTTCTGAAGTAATGGTTGCAACAGGGCTAGGTAGAGAAAAATCTCTGATGTGACTTTCAGATAAATCAGTAGTAAGTTTTTTTCCTTAAAATGACTCTTTTTTTTCTATGTTTTTGTTTTACTGAAAAAGTGGCCTAATAGTGAAAAATGTCAGCCTGAAGGCAAAAAAATTGGAGGATTTAAAAAAATCAATACTCCCTAAAAGATAGGAGCGTATCTTGTTGTTAGGAATGACTGCAAGTATTTTCAAGGTATAGTCAGAATAAGAGGATCCAAATTAAATAAAAATAAAAATAAAAGAAGGAAACCTATTAAAAAAAAAAAAGATAAAGAGCAAATGAGAAATGTGGAATATTTTCCCATTATTACCAAGGGTAATAGTGAGGAAAGTGGCATTAAAAATGGTATCTGCAACAAAAGAAAAATGTCTGAGTTGTTTGTATTCTTCATCTAGTATTCTGTGATCATTAGATTGTGTAGATATATTAGGAGATGGTCTAAATTGATTCTTGCTATTTCAAGTATACAGAGGATAAGAAAGAATGAGTAAGAAGGCAGCTCATCTCAATGGACAGAGTTCCACTGTGTGCAATGGTAATCAAATTAAACTCCAATAATTTCTTTTAGATAAAAAAAAAAAGTTTACTTGGTAGGTGTTTTTGTCAGTTTAGGTCTATGATGTGTAACATAATGTTTGTAACTTATAGCTTTGTTATACTAAGGAAATATTTCCCAGATTGCCTGCAACCTACTCAAACAAAGACAAGACTTGTGTACCTTGTGTGTAGTGTTTCCTCTGCACACTCTGCCCATGCAATGTGAAATTGGCCCTAGATGTCCAAAGTGAGTGGTTGTTACTCTTCACATGGCAGTCACAATTACCAAGAATAACTGCACTGCTCCTCACAAGAGAACAGACTTGGATCTCCCTGGTAAGACAAATACAGATGCAGTTACATTGCCAGAATGTGGGACCATGTAACACAGAACTGGGGTTTATTCTCAACAAAACTATAGTCAAAAAAATCAGTTTCTAGTTCTGAGCCATTTATTGTGATCCTGGTTGATTTTTTTTTTGTTGTTGTTGCTTCCTATGGAATGAGAGTAAAGAAAAACATTATTGAATGAATGCAGATTCTAGTAACTAACAATGTGGAGACAAATCCCTTTGACTTTATCTAATGAAGCCAATTTCAGTCACCTTGATGAGGCTATTAATTCCAGACTTGACCCAGAATATATAAAAATTACAATATACAACCTGATTTGAACATGCCATTCCTACTGCGAGCAGGGAAACAGAAAAATAAATGAAAATTACATTCTTTGTGGGAAGAAAAGTAAAATCTTATGTATTATGTTATTTAATTTAAATTATAGTTGTAATAAAAAATTATATTCTTTTAATCTGAAAATGACTCTCTGTTCCAATAATATGAGGTGGTGTGTGGTTGAAAGTGTGCACTAAAAGTTTGTTTCATTGCATCATTTAATGTAAAACCTTATTGTGTGGGTCTGCTTACTTCCTATTTGTACTCTTTCCCTTGCCTTTTTTGCATAATATATTGTAAGTAATAAGAAGCAGCACTGCAGCTACAATTTAATGTGAAACACAACTGTTTATTGAACCAGATACCCATTATTAATTTAACAACTGAATACAAACGCTTCTGGCAATCAGTGCAATAATTCTGTTTCCTTGATTACTTAGGGTTTGCCATTGGCTCCAGTGGAAGCTTAATCCAACCCTCAGAGGGGAGAAGTGCTGCCTTTTAACACTTGTAAAGAAAGAAAGTACCGGCTTAATTCAGTTACTGTGCATGCATTCCCTCTGACATATTTTAAAGGCACACACATTTCTCATGTGGTTTTAGGAAGACATTAAAAATAGTCTCTTTTTCACATTTTTTCTAATACTTTTATGACTCAAATAAAACTAGAAATTTGTGCAGCAAAGAGCCTACAAGTATTTCTTTTTTGCAATGAATTAGTGGAGTTCACAGTAAGTGAAAAAAAAAAAATTCCCATCTTTGTCTTGAAGCTGTGTTACATACTTTTTTCAAGCAGCCATTGTATCATTCAAATTGCAGCATTGCATAATGGGCCCTGTAAAATTATGTACATTTCAAAGATATTCTGGAGAGGTTACACCACGGATTAATTTGGCCCAATGAGACTCTAGAGGGCAGTCTTGGTATAGTGAAAGAAATATATATTTTATTGTCATAAGAAACCTCAATCATGTAGAGTCAGTACAAAACCTAAGTGTTAAAAAAGCACAAGTATTTTTGAAGATGATTTTAGCAAAGTTGTCTAATTTTAGCTGAAATAGAGCATCCTCTGATGTAAGCTTATAATTCACTATAATATAATATAATTTAAAATTCCATGTATTTTTTATATTGTTTAGTTGGATAGCTATGGGGTATAATGAATGCATCAGAACCAAAAGGACAAGAAGATATGGTTTGCTTCTCAGTTTCAGCTTGTTCGAAAACCGCTCAATTCAGACAGTGCATTTCTATCAGCAGTATAAAACTTTACCAAAAGTCCATTAGAAGTCCTTTGCTTAAAGAGAGTAGAATAAAATCCAACATACAGTGCAGATGCAATTTTAATGTCAGTTTTTAAAAGATGTGTTTTACTTTATAAGTAATTAATTTTTATACACAAGTTTTGACTATTGTCGGCAGAAATCAAAATTGCGTGCCTTGTAAATTTTTAATTGAGCAGTTCTTAGATTAAAAAAATGCATTAGTCACTTTGACTGTGTTTAATATTTTAGAAGAAGTTGTTCTGCAAGAAAACAAATCATTGGTAATGAAAAACAATGTGCAGCTTGTAAGTACTTACTGTTCAAACTTTTGAAACATGTAACCTTTGTTTCTTTGCAGGCAAACAATATTGCAGGCTTGTTTTAAAATGGGAACTTACTTCCTCTGTGAGACTTTCATCTGTATAGGTCTAAACATCTAGAAGGGAAAAGAAAATCATTACTCCCATTTGATGGAGGGGCATTGCCTTCTCTGTTGGCCACAGCAGTTGTACTGTGAGCAGTGTAACAGGCTTAGTTCCAGCGACCAGAGGTTTGCTGGCTTGCATCCCTCACACAAGGAGGATGGAAGATGGGAAGAGGTGTCAGAGAGACCACAAGCCAAGCTGCAATCCCAAAAACCTACTCAGGCATCCTTCATTCTTGAAGCAATGAAACTTCCTTGATGCCTCTGAGTCAGAAAATCTGGAGGAGCAAATACTCTTCTGCAGCTTCTCCAGGCAGGAGGGACTTTTCTGTTCCAGCTCTGCTTGTTTATGCTCATGCTGAAGCAAGACTGAAATTATCTGCTTCTCTGCCCATATCCCATGGTTGGTCAGCAGCAGTCTTGGGGCCTCTCTATAGATGGGGTTTGGCAGCCAAAAATATAGTTACATCCATTTAAAACACAGTCAAACAAAAAAAGAAGCCATATTTAGGAAAAATTACTGCCTGGTTACAGACCTTTTATTAATCTGGCAAGTTGAACATTTGCTCAGAATATGGAAGTTGAGTTCAGTACCTGCACTGGGGCTGAGGAAGGTTTAAATTAACATTTTGTGCAAGATTGCTCTCCATACCTCCCTATTTTAGTGGTCTGGCAGCCTACATTAAAAAAAAATAAAAATAAAAAATGAAAAAAAAAATTCTTAGGGCTAGTGGGAGAAATAGGGAGGAGCTTAGAGAAGGACACATTGTAGGGGTCTCCACACTATAGACAGGCTGGGATGCCCTGCCTGTTAGGCCAGGTAGCAAATACGTGCTGAACATTCTGCCTTTTCTACAGTGTTGTCTCCATTTTTAACATTGTATATCCATCCTTGGCTTTAGCTGATCAGATGCATTAAAATTAGAATAATAATGGTTTGATCTATTGGAAACCCTGATTTTTTTTTTCTGTTTGAGGATGTGCCTTTCACCTCTCCCTGAAAGTATGCAAAGAAGCTTCCTCAAGTGATGAGTATTTTTGCTTTGGCATTTCAATTTCCACAGTTCCTAGTGATAGATACTTACGATATTTTGCAATCTCTCTGAAACTAGGATTCTTTTTCTGACAAATTGAAAAAAAAATATAAAAAATCAACAAAGCAACAACTGTTATTCTTTGTGCCAGACAATGTCTTCAGACATTTTCAGACTCCTATTGATGAAGAGGGCTCTTGCAGAGATTTATTCTAATATCTAACGTCTTAATTAAAATTGTTGCTGATTTTGTGCAATATTTGATTAAGATTAATACAAAAGACTGTAATCATTAAAATAAAACCAAAGCTGCAGTATTCTCTATTCTCAATTTCCCAGTTTGCTAAGGCATAAACTGTTAAGTGTAAGCCACTTCATAAACATTTATGGTTTTGATATACATATATCACATGAATCACCTAATGCTTTTGTTGATTTTGTTGATTTTGAAGAAGTTTTTATTAAAGATTGAGTTCTTTATAATATAAGGATATGAAAATAATGTAGCTAAGCCTTCTATGTATTAGTCTCTTGCAGTTACTGAAGAAAAAATCTCTAGTAGTATTTATAATTTCCACTTAGACAATAAATAAAATAATAATAAAAAAAATTCAGGCAAGAAATGTGTATTTAAAGAAAAGTTACTTTTCTGTTACAATTCATAGAATTATTAATAGTGCTAATAAGCCTAAGTCTCACAGAAACTTAAGTAGTCAAGTACTTAACAACTCATTCTTGATAAATATAACAGACAGTAGTGTATGTGGACAGCAGTTTCCTTTCAACAAACATTCTCATTATGAAAGTCTGCACTTTTAAAGACTGTTAAAACATAACAACTCCTTTCAAAGAATAAAAGTTATTACCTTAGAAGGGTGATGTCCTTATCCAAACCAGAGCTCCTTGCCTTATTCTCAGTTTCCAAGGCACTTTTTTGAACCACTCCATGAATTTTATGTAACAGTCTCAGTACCAGTACTACCTGAATTTCACTGCTGTGAAAATTCAAGTGGAAAGAATATAAAAACTCAGAAATTATTTTATATTCTTTTGTGGGGAGACTGACTGTAAAATGACTGCAATTCTCATTTTCAGTCTTAGTATAGACTTAGAAGTTTAGACTGTTGTTGCCTCTTACAAGCTTAATGCTGATCTTTTCCCATCAAAGCATCTTTGCTGAGCTTGGTGGTAAATTTATAACAGCAAACTTATTGCCCCCCCACCTTACATATACATGTAGTTTGTCTTAAATATATGTATAATATTGAAGTTCATATATTTTTTTCACACAGATGCATGCTCAGTTCTTGTCCTTGTAAGCATTTAGTACACACTAATTTCTAAGGACAAACTTCATGGAAGTCTACAGGCCTCTAGGTGCCATAAATTGGTATAGATGGAAACTGAAGTGCCAGAATCCTTGTCCACAGCATTTGCCTCTCCAGATGTTCAATTACAATCTGGAAAAGTATGTGGGAAGGGAAAATATATATGCCACTAGCCCCTCAAAGGAAAAAAAATGATCCAGTGAAAAAAAAAAAAAAGAATCCAGTGTATTTAGACGCACTAAATTAAGGATTAAGGATAAAAAATGTGAAAGAATTTAATCATATCTAAAGGAACATGCCTAAATTTTTTGAAATATGTCAGTATTGCAGTAGATCACACCATCTAACATCACTTCTCTAAAATCGGTGGTGCCCTATGAGGCAGTCAGTCCCTGATTCAGCTTCTTCTCCAATATGAAAAGCAGTTCAGCAAAGTTTGCAGCAGTTGCAGAGCTTTTGCAGCTTGCTGGTTTAGCAGCCTGTCCTTCCAGAGACACTGTCAGTGTCTCCAGGTAAGAGCAGGCAGAACCTGGCAGAACTGAGGTGCTGACTGCTGTTTGTGTATGTTGTCAGACTACACTGGATCATTTTAACCACAAGTGTAACTGTGTCAGCTTTTGAAAAAAATTTCATTAGGAATAGCCTTGAACTCCTGAAGTTTTTTCTAGTCATTATAGAAAAAAACACATGAATGTAGATATAAATACTGTTGATTATCTCGTCTGATTGTACATACATGCTTCTCTATAAAGGATGATCCTTCTTCTTCTTCTTTCAGGGATGAAGAGAAAGATTTTAGAGTTCTAGGTCTAAGAGAGAAATGGAAGCAATATACAGTGCACCCGAATTCTGTTATACACACACACCTGGGTACCAACGTGGGCTGAAAAAATGGGTGCTCTTAGTCAAGGTCATTTCCTCAGCTGGATGTGTTGACAGCTTGTGCTGAGGCAATAAGTCCAGGATTTTCCCTCCTGAGTGGAATAACTAACAAATAGCTACAGCTGAAGATATTCCAGTATGAATTAAGAGAGATGTAAATCACTGTCAAATTAACAAGGTTGACAAAGTGGTTCAGAAGTTCAGCAATGCTCTCTGAAAGTGTGAAAGCATAACGTGGAGCATACAAATGAAATCTGCAGGACTCCTCTAAGGGTCATTAATCTTCATACAGTGCTAAAGTTCTACTCAAACTGTGTTTACAAAAACTGCAAACAGACATTGGTTTTGATCAACAGAAAACCTCAATAATATTTAGATATGCTTTTCTTTTACATACTGGGCAAGGGCACCCAACAGCCATTTAAGGAGCATTTGACCCTGGGCAAATGGGAAATGCTAGATCCCAAGTACAAGGACTATTATTGGACCAAAGTTAAAAGAACTCTAGCTGGTTCGTTTCTGTACAAGGGAAGTCTTGGCTGGCAAAAGCCTAAGGAACAATTTTTTTGAGTATAAAGGAACTGTCCCTGATAATGATTAATTGGGAAGGAGAGGCAATTCTTCTGTCGTGAACATGCTAGAGGATTGGGTGTCTTGTTCTTCCCTGTCAGGATGGAAGATTATTTGCGGTTGAAAAGACTTGAGTGCTAGCAAGGTCAGCATTATTACTTTTGTTAATCTTGATGCAGTGTGATGTTTCTTATTTAATGCTTGTTATTTGTATATCTTTATGCTGTGTAACAAAGAACTGCTGCCTTAACTTCCAATTACGGTGTGTGACTGAGATAATGTGAATGGGACAATGGGAGTGGGAGTATGGCAGCACTGATGAGTTCTTTCTTTCTGCCTTCTGATGCTAAGCAGTTGTCATCTTGTTTATTCTCTAAAATTACTAATTGCCCCACTGCAATCACATAAAAGCCAAATGAAAACACCACCCAAGCACTTCTACAATTTTCTTATGCTGGTGCATTCAGCAGATGCGTGAGTTAGGGCTTGAGGTATTTTTGGGTTCTGAACTCCTTGGGTCCACAACAGAGATTACTGTGCCTCCAAAGAAGGGGTATTTGTAGGGCCACTGACATGATCCTCAGCAGGCATTTACCTGTGACCATGACTGCTGAAAAGCCTGTAACACCTCACAGTGTTCTGGTCCAAGAAGAAACCGCAAAGTGTCCCATTTAGTTCACTTTACAAATTACAGAAACATCATAACAAAGCTCAAAGCCCTTTTATTAAACAGAAGTAAATCATACTTTGTATCCAGAATGTGATATATTTCCTGTTTAAGTGAACTAAAATGTCTGGCCAGCAAACAGTGGTGTAGCCCATATAAAATAGTAGATCTGTGAAGAATTTCCATTAATAAATTATATTTTTCTAAGGGCAGTCATAAATTTAAGAAACTATTTCCTTCAATTTCATAGTTGCCATCCCAAAATAATGGAAACCCATTGTCAACCTTTCAATAAAATCTCATATTTTTATTTATAAGAATTTTCAAGCATGTATGCAGGAAAGAAAAAAAGCGTGCTAAAAAGTTTAAGTGCTTTAAATAATTACTATATTATGTGGAGAAGTTTTGGCCTAGGAATTTTTAAAAGTGTATACCTATATGCATGTGTGTACATGTATGATTTGTGAACCTGCCCAGAAATCAGCTTTATTAATTGATGAATGAATCAGATTTTTAATGCACATTCAAATGCAACTGTTGAACAGCAGGAAAGACACCTGTGGTTATTCCTCACGATGGTGCCACAGAGAAGCCAAAGGCCTCGGATATGCAGCAGTCAGCACTTTCATGGCTGCAAAGGGGAGCACAACCTGTTTGATGTTACATTAAACCAAAGCAGAAGTAGCTGTTGTGTTAATAAGGCTAACTGTTAAAGACAGAATAATCTTTCCTTTTGTCTTTGTTTTTGATTACTTCTATGGGATGGGGATCAGGGAGAACGCTTGTTTCTTTCTGTTCTATCTTGGTATCATCAGTATGATAATACCTTCTTTTAATTCTGAAGCAATTAGTTCACATGGCAAAATAAAGATAAAATCTACATTTTCTACAGCCCTGTTCAAAGCATTTCAACTGACAACTAAGATCCATAAAGCTGGTTTGTTTTTCTATTCTGCTGCATTAAAATAATGTTATTTTAGTTTTTTTAATGCTGTTGTTATTTTTATCTTCTGTTATTATCAACTTTTTAAGTCATTACCTGTTGGGATTCTGTTTCTTTCTTTGTTTAACTGCTTTGTCATTGTTTTCCAGTATGCTCCACAAAACTCAGATGACAGTATTTCAATAATACCTGCTGGAATTTTACATATAATTAAAATACACCTATGTCAAATACATTCATAAATTTCTTGTAATTCTACTCCAGGAAGAAAATATGCAGGATCCTTTGGAACTGCCCTGACAAGTTCCCCTTCCAGAGGTCTTTAGCCTAACTGCAGGAGGCTTCTCTGTGGCAGACAGGTCCGTGGAGATACCACCAGTGCAGAGGGATGCTGTGCTGTCCTCTCAGGGTCTCCTTGGCTAGCAGCAGCACAGAGGAGTGCTTGGATCCCAAAAGCATGTGGTAGGGCACTGGCCCATGGATGCCTGCCCTAGTGACACCAGGGAAAGAATATTCCTGCACAACAGCTGAGGCTACTGCTGTGCCCTCTGCCACACACTGTGGTGAGATCCACCAGGCCAAGCTGGCCCATTGCTGTAGTCTCTGTGAAGAGTAAGCTTTGAAGAAGGACCCTCACTGCTGGCTCTTGGCTCCCCAGTAACACAATGTGGCCAGAACTACCTGAGATAACAATGATTCCCTCTCAAGCCTTGGAGGTTCTCTCTTGGGTGCTCACTAGTAAATCCTTGGGTAGTGACCATGGCTCTCCAGTCCTGGGCACTTCATGTCCTGGCTAATTCCTCAGTATTCTGCCCATTCCTCCTCCCAAGCAGGTGTGAAGGCGAGCCTTCATGAGCTGACTGGGTCCCACATGTGACTTCTTGGCATGACTTTTAAAAGCATAGAGAAGTCAGGTCACTGTGTGGATCTAGTGTGTGGAATGTGATTCATTCAGGTCAAACTTGTACTGTCTTTACTGTTATTCTGATGATCCATGCTGCTTCTAAGATTTCTAATTGACTTATCAGGATCATAGAGAAGCTGCTCACAGCAATCTTTGAAAGGTCATGATGATCAGAGGATGTGCCTGAGGACTAGAAGAAATCAAAAGAGCAAGGAGCAAGACCCAGGGAATACGAGCCTGTCAGCCTAACTTCAATCCCTAGAAAGATGATGGTGTTCCTCATTCTAAAGGCAATCTCTGTCTGCATGGCTGACAAGAAGGTGATGAGGAGTAATCAGCATGGATTCTCTAAAGGTAAAACATGCTTGAGCAACCTGATTGACTTCTGCCATGAAACAACTTCCTGAATGGATGAGAGAGCAGTGGTTATTGTCTACCTTGACTTCAGCAAAGCTGTCTACACTGTCCCAACATCCTCATAGGCAGACTCAGGAAGTGTGGAGTGGATGAATGGAGGCGGATTGGGAACTGCCTTAATGGCACATTGCCAAGGGTCGTAATCAGTGGCACAGGGTCCACTTGGAGGCTTGTCACTTGTGGTGTTCAGTACTTGGCCCAGCACTGTTTAACTTGTTCATCAATGACTCAGATGAAGGGGCAGAGGCCTCCTCAGCAAGTTCCCTAATGAAACAAAGCTGGGAGGAGCGGCCAATACCCCAGAGGGCTGAGCAGCCCTTCAGAGGGACCTCAGCAGGGTGGAGAGATGGGCAGAGGAACTGTCTGAAATCCAGCAAAGACAAATGCAGGGTCCTGCAGCTGGGGAGGAATAACCCCAGGCACCAGTACAACTGGGGGCTGAGCAGCTGGAAAACAGCTCTGTGGAGAAGGACCTGGGGGTCCTGGCAGACGACAAGCTGTCCATGAGCCAGCAGTGCTCTTGTAGCCAAGAGGCCAGTGGTGTCCTGGGGTGCATTAGGAAGAGCATTCCAGCAGGTCAAATGAAGTCATCTCTACTCAGCCCTGGGAGAGGTGGGGGCACATCTGGAATGCTGTGTCCAGTTCTAGGCTCCTCAGGACAAGAGACAAAAAGCTCCTGGAGAGGGTCCAGAGGAGGACAACAAAAGTGATTAAGGGACTGAAACATCTCATGAGGAAATGTGGCCTATTCAACCTTGAGAAAAGACAACAGAGAGGAAACCTCACTGATGTCTAGAAGTATATGAAGGAAGAGTGTCAAGAGCATGGGGCCAGGTTCTTGGTGGTGTCAAGCAATAAAATGGGCACAAACCACAGAAAATGCTGGATGTTTTACCTCAATATGAGGAATAACCTCTTCACTATGAGGGTGACTGGGCACTGGAACAGGTTGATGAGAGAGGGTATGGAGTCCCCCTTACTGAAGATATTCAAGAACCATCTGGACACAATCCTGTACTGTGTGCTTTAGGATGACCCTGTTGGAGCAGAGAGGTTGGACCAGATAACCCACAGTGGTCACTTCCAGCCTGACTACATCTGTAATTCTGTGATTCTAAGAAATCTTTCCAATCTGCCTCACTTGTATTATCAGAAACTCCTCATTCCTGGAAATCTTTTTCTCTGATCAGGTTCACTATGACAACTGAGACAGAAAATTAAAGATTTTGAAGGAAAAGTAGTCTTCAGTCTAATAAAGTAACACATTTTGTTATCATAACCACAAATACATAAAATACCTAACAACATGCAGACTTAAGCAAAAATCATATAGCTAACCTTCTGCTTTTTTTAAAAAAAATAAATTTACAGGTTCTTTCTTTATTTCAACAGGAAGGAAATAGGGAGAAAAGAGAAAATTTCAACTATTTTAGCTTCAGAAATGTGTTTCTGTGACGCTTCTTGCCTTGAATGAGTTTTATTTTTCTTGACTGTGGAGTTGTATGGTTTGGGGTCAGTCAAGTTGCTGATGGAGGATAATTCCACATTAAGAAGACTCATCGTTCTCTTTGCTCAAGAAAGGCTTTTAACGCTTCTGTACTGTTGACTATAAAATATGGAGCAAAAGGGTAGAAACATTTAATATACTGGAGTTGAAACTAAAACCTGGACAATGAAGCATGAAATAAAGCATGCTTGATATCACGGAGAAACAGAACTAACAAATAGGTAAGACAGGTAAAGTACGTAAAAGAACAATCTTTATGAATAAAAGGACACTGGGGTGATTGTAACTTGAAGATGGCAAAATTAAAGACAGAATGTGTTTATGAAGAAATGGGTTACAGCACGTGTAATCATCAAAACATTTAAGAATGTATCACAAAAATATCTTTTCTCCTCTGACCTATTTCAAAACAGATACATGACTGGATTGCATGAAGAGCACTGAGAGCTTCAGAGCAGAAAGGGAATTTAAAGTATTGTAAAGCAATTAAAAAATACATTAATTGCACTGCTTGATAGTACTATATACTTGCCTCCTTTGAAGGAAGGACGCTCTTATGTTTCCAGTGACAAGCTTTCTTAAGGGGAAACCATAACAACTAGAGAAACATAAAGAGTTTCTATAACCTTGTAATCACACATGTCATACACAATGTACTGTTTTCCCTCTTTATAGCAGAAATGCTCAGAAATAATATAAAGTAGATGCTTCAAATTATGTTTTCTGTGACAGAAGTTAATTCTAAAGTAAGTATTCCATGAAAGAGAAACAGAGAAAACATTTTTACATGTCTATCATTTGTCCTTAGAGGACACAAAACAAATATGTTTTTTAAAGCTTGACACTGGTATTATTCTGTGTGGCCTGCGGCTATATGCTTTTTCCAGTTTGTAGAATTGAAGGATAAGAAAACAGCTTTGCATTAAGAGGAACACATTGTACAGGTTAATCATAACCATGCAGAAATCAAAATGCTGCCAACAAAATAATGGTGTACTAGTGCCAAGGGAGTCACCAGGATGACTGTGAGGGAAGCTGTGGGAGAATAACAACTCCTTTGCATGTGGGGAAGTATTTCAGGCATGTGCTTCTACATTAATTATTGATGTGGCTGAAACAGAAGTTTTTACTACTGTCGACAATAGCAAATACTCGTAAAAATTTAATTGGCTAAAAGTTAATTTCAGTGTTCCTCAATCATGAAACGCATTAATTGAGAAGAGCCTTTTTTAAGATGTTTAAATTTTAAAAGGAAATAAAGCAGAAAAGCAGAATCAGGCAGGGGAATGTAACAAATGTAAAAATGTTGACAGAAGTGAGAGTCATTACCTAGTCAATATTGTATCAATTAACCAAACTAACCATAGTCCCCAAAGAGAACTAAGTAAAATGGCATGATTTTCTAGTTAGTCTGACTCATTCCCATTATCCATTATGTGTGCGTATGTTAGTGTGTACAAATCAGACAACTAAAAAGCAGGACACATAAAATGTGGAAGAATTAGACAAAATAGTGTTTGTAAGAATTTTAAATGCTCTAAATCCATTAAATAATAAATAAATCATCATTTGTACCGGTAACAGTTGCTACTTTTGAAGGAGAGTGGTGAGTCTGCTGCCAGCTACCAGCTCTCCTTAGGCTGCTGTGGGAACATCCAATTATCTATACTGTAAGCAAATAGCATCCCAAGACATTGGTAGAAGTAATTCCAGATTTTCAGTTTAGCAAGTTAAAGTATAACTATAAAAAAAAAAAGTGAACACAAACAAATCTTTTTTTTGTTAAGATGTGCGATGACAGTCTGAGACCGACCTAACTTCATCCATAGACTCTTTTGGTAATACTGACACTGAGATTTTGATTCAGCATAGCTGAATAGCATAATATAGCCATATTTAAATAATTGGAATGGAAAACTACTCACACTATCAGAGAGCTAAGTGTGTAAAATACTTTCTCTCACTTACAGAATTTATATTTTTAGCCCTAAGCATGTAACATCTCTATATCTCTGAGAAGCTGTTAAAAAAAAATCTGTTCAGAGGGGAAGACATAAAAAGTAAGAGCATGCAATTTTATCACTGGAGTATCAGGACAGCCTTTACTTCCCTCTGAGGGACTTGTGGGTAACCCAGAAAAAGCTCGTATATTTCCTAAACCTGTCAAGTGTCTGAACACAGCAGTAAATTCACAGAAATACCTGGAAAGGCCACTTGTCCTACAAATCCCCCATATGAGAAACTGTGTTTTGAAACTTCCTTTGACACTGCTAGGAAATCATGAAGGAGCTTATGAGAAAGTGTTCAGAATGCTGTGAGGTTCACTGTAACCTCTGTATTTCCTCTTTCTGGACAGCAGCGAGACTGTAACATTTCAGTGAGCACCACTGCTGGCACACAGGCTCATCTGATTTTGTGTCAACACTGTTTATTACATAACGCAGCACTCAACAGAGAATAATGTAAAACTTATTTTATTTAGTTATTTTAATACATAAGGAGGTGCTTTTAAAAGCTATCAGTCCTTTCTTATTGAACTTACACTGTTATAATACAAAATATTGTTGATTGTTAAGGGCTAGCTGTTAACTCCGAGCTATAATTACACATGAAAAAAATAATTTGGATTAAATTGTAGAGGAGGTTGTGTGAGATATATTTCAGCTATGATGTTTACATATATAAAAGACACCCACCTCTAATGCTGTATTGTTTTGTGAAAAAACTATGGTCATCTAACAGGTTACACAAAGCTCTTTCCCATCATAGCTTATGCAAATGATTACCAAAATGTACTACAGTAAATTTGCCCAAAATATATCTAGATCCTAGGTGGGTAAAAGTCTCATTTTCTTTCATCCTGCCTTTGAAGACCTGTACATATAATCCATTGTAAGAGAGATAAAAATTTCAAACCAGGTAATAAACTACAAAAAATGAAGAACCAATGGATGATCTTTTGTTTGTATGGTTTTACCAATACCAACAATACAATATCACTATAACTAGGTCTAACCAGTAATATTATCCATTGGAAATACACTACATACTGTGTGAAGTTTGCATTTTTTAGGATCAAATTTTTCTGTTGTGCTTATGAAAAGGCTGCAATACAGATAGCCAGTGGCAAAAGCATTAAGCAGTATGTGTTCCTGTTTAACTGAGGCTGGGATACTTATTAAAAGTCTTCTAAAGCAGCTTATTTGTACAGAAGCTCAAGATTTTGTCTGAAAAGGCTGCTTCATGGGTTAATGTATTCACCTATAAATAAAAGCAGTGACAGCTCTCCTGTCAGTACACACTGATGGACGGTTCCTTTTTCCACCATTACAGCCTTGTGAATGTGGGAAAATTAATTTAAGTGGTAGTTAATTTCTAATGAATTCCATTCAAGCGGTTAATATGGTCCCTTGATGTTATGGTAACCTTCATGGATCATTGCATTATGTAAATAAATTCTACTTTATGCTGGTTTATTAAAAAAAGAGGAAGATTGGTGAGTCCAGTCAAACCTTCACATATACAAAACAGCACAAAATTTCTTAAGAAATTGCTAAAAATAGACTGTTTGAGAAGAATACACTTGATATCCTACAAAGCATGCCATTCATCTTCATAAGATATCTAATTTTTATATAATTTTGCCAGGATCATCTGTTATTTGGAGATAAGATTTTTGGGAAGGAAATCCTCTTCACTCAAAATGTTATTACAAATGCAGCTTGTGTGTCCTTGAGGGACTCTCCAAGCCCCCAGATCAGCTGTTTTGCACAAGCATGAATCACTGGAGAGGTTTCACACATCCCAACTCCCTCCTCAACAATCCCCCTCTCCTGGGGGAAGACCTCTGACAGGGTGTGCTCTGAGGAGGATGTATCCATGGCATCTGACTCCTTGAAGTCACTCCAATGGCCAGTGAACTGCTCAAAGGCAATCCTGAAATGTGCAGGGTGAGGTATGTTTCCAAGAAACATGAGGTAGCCATTCAACTGTCATACTGGCAAACACAAAAATATTTGGGAGGATAGAAGTAGAATATTCCATGAAAGATAAACTCAAAAGGTGTATGGTGTAGCCAATAATATCCAAGAATGTATGAGAAGGAACACTTGTAGACAGAGGCAGTATCTTTTAAAAGACAATTGAGACAGCTGAAATAAAATCTGGTAAGCTTTGGCATATGTGAGAATGACTCGTCTACTCAAAAGCTTTCTTATTTCTTTCTAACAATATCAGTGATCTCCCAAAATATATTACCTCTCTTACAAGGTCTATCTCACAAATTCAAACATTACACAAAAGTGTTATTAGGATGATGAAAGGAGCAGAAAGTCTGTTTCAAGAGAAAAGACTAAAAGGACTTGTTCATCTTAGGAAAAAGAAGATTTGAGAAAGGACATGGGAGCTACCCAGAAATAAATATCAAGCAGGTAAATTCTCCAGGAATCAAAGTGCTGTTTAACAGAAAAATAATGTTGACATAAGTATAAACAAATTGTGAATAAAGGTGGAGCTGGAGTTAGAAGATTAGGAGGAGGAGGGATGTTCTAGACTGTTTGAAGAGTTGTTTTAGCAAAAGACACTTAATATTCAATGCAGAATTTAATGTATTTATTTAAATTAAGTAGTTGTCAGCATAGAAGAGAGTTGGAGTTTATCCATTGCATTCACGACTTTTTCCATTGATCACCATTCTGTGGATAAATTGCCCTGGAGCTGACTGTGACCATACTCCTCACAACCTGTCCATGCCTGGAGAGAATACAGCTATGTCATGGTTAAGGAGACCCTAAATGATGAATGTTTCAAAGGCCTTGACACCAATGGCCTCTACCTTGTGGCCCTGCCATCACAGCTCTCTCCTCTTCTGCTCATAGCACACAGAGACATTGTCTGATTCACATTTGGCTACACCACCTCTCCCTGTGAGCCTTAATGTCACATCTACTTAGTTTTGCTCTTCACTTTCTAAAGCAGTATCAAGGGATGCACCTTAAACTCACCAGAAAGGATCTTCCATAAAAATATTTTTGCCTTTCCTTGCATGTTTTTCCTCCTGACCATTCTTTGAACATTATACATCATAAATCTTAAGTTCTTTAAAAACCCAGTTTTTCAAGGTTATGAATACAAAGAGAAAGGTGACTTGCAGTCTTCCATGTCTGTGCCTTTCTTAGATAATGCTGAGAACGTATGCTGTGTGCAGAAGGCATTGTATGAAGTAATGTGAGATATCAAGGCCAGCTGGAGTAGTACTGGAGACCTGGGACGGGCTGAAGGAATACTGAAAACAAATCTTAGTCAGTGCTAAGCTAGCTATGCTTGTCTAGACACTGAACTGTTTCTGAGTCTGGGTTTTGTCTGAAGAAAGCATCCTGGAAACTCTCTGTCATGGATGCAGGGCAGATGATAAACAAAATGCAGGAGCAAAACCAAAGAAGTTCAAACTGACTCATGATATTCCTTATGTTTCAAAACTCAAAAAAAAAAAAATCCTAGTATACATATATGAATTCACAACTGCTTGAATAATATGGAAAAACACAATAGCAAATGGGAACCACCATGAAATTTGAATGTCTTTCACTGTGGTTTCAGGGATATTAAGACAATGATAGATACCCTGTGTTTTTTATGAGTGATTTGGGTGTTATATAGCTCAAACACTCATAAGTTAAACATAAAAAGAATCAGCAAAGTAGTAATAATGATAATGGAACAATGAGTAAAATTTTGTGCTGTTTAACATACTGAACCAATTTTAATTTTGTTGCTTTCAAATGCAAAGCCATACATCTAGAAATCAGACATTGCAGAAGAGAGGGCTGTGTTAAGCAGAGGGGAAGTGTTAAGCAATGTAAATTCTTAACAGGTCATAAAAAATTGACAGCAAACAAATTCTTTACAGAAATGACATAAATCTTCAAGTGAAGGAAGCAGATTACTGAGAACAAAATCCAGGAGCATTTTAACCTCAGTGTGCAGCATCACTAAGGTAGATTCTACCTATAGTCCCTGTGTCCATAGTTTTAAAAAGAAATGAGAGGGTACAGGAAACAGGCTCATCATTCCATTTTCTCATCCAAAGGCTGAGAAAAATGATGAATTTTATTATTTTAACAAAATATTAAAGAGGTGATTCAAGTTGTTACTGACTTTCAAAGGAAAAAACCAAGAATCTAAAAATGAAAGGCTTAACAAAATTTGGTAACTGCAAATTAAAGCAAACAAGCTAACCTTTTTAATAGTGAAGTGATTCTAATTTGTGATATAATCATAGCTGTGTGACTGGCTGCTCATCTATCCACTACTCATCTATCCAACTCCTGAGCTGTGGTCTCTGGCTGCAGCCATGTCTTAGGTTTCACTGTCCTACCTCTGGTAAACATTTCTGAAGCCTATAGATCAAGTCCCAGGTTACCATCTCATATTTATTGTATTTTGATTCATTAAAATACATCAAATAAGCTCTTTTTTTTTTTTCTGTGACTACACAATTGGTGATCAGGATGAATGACCGGATAACATAAAACCAACTCGTCATTTAATAGGTAGATGAGCAATCAAAGCAAAACCAAGTACTTGGCACACAACATAGATCCAGAAGTTCTTATCTAAAGCCTGAAGATCCTATGAAAGTTATCTATTTTAGAAATACTAGTCACTGGTTTTATAAATATTAGCCTCCTAGTACGAGTTCCTTTTAAAACTATATACACTGGGACTACTTTCTCCATCTTTTTAGCTTTTAACATTTAGCATTTAACATTTAGGCACTGTTAATCCAATCTTTAATCCTGAACAACAGAGGGACTTGCATTATGCCTGTTCTTTTGCTTCCTTTCAACCACTAAATGGAATCAATCTATTTTTAGATCAAATGACTTCACAAAGTTCACTTTTTATTCCTTTTTGCACAATGTGGCACATAAGCACAAGTGGCTTCTTGGAAAAAATTGTTTATTTTCAACATTTTATTCATATTTACAGACAACAGATTTCAAAGACTGATGCACAAACTTCTAGATGAAATGGCAAATTTTTCATTCCTGGAGGCAGGTGGATAACTCCAGCAAGTGACAGCTTCATCTTGGGTGCCAATATTCTCTCTGTACCAACTTTCATCATTTTTAGATCAGGTTAAGTGTCTTCACTATGATGAAGCTCTTATAAAGATTGCTGCCTCCACTATGAGTGGGATACGGAGCAATAACGAAACTGCTGCAGTTTATCTCCCAGAGGTATAGAAGTAAAACACCACCACTTACCTAAATAAACTGGGCTGTAAAGTGTGACAGTTCAATAACAGCTTCATGGGCAGCTCACCTATTCCTACAGGAAGATAAATTCAGACCTGGAAAGCAGAGGAGACTGGACAGGTGAGGGCATGCCCTTCATAGGTGTGATAAGGTAAACTGTCCCAGCTAGTTGGAAAGAACCCAGCCCCTTCTCACCCTCTGGGACTAAATGGCACAGATTTCAAACTCCAAATTAATAATCTGGTGAGCTGCAATAGAAAGAATGCAAGTATTTAAATGTAGAATCAGTTTTATTAAACTGAATGGGATTACTTTATCCTTTACTTCCATTTTAAAAGTAATTTGATAGTTTTCGGCAGTGTGTATCAAGGTGTGACCACCATTGCTGATTCAAAACTTTGCAATATGGTGATGCTGCAGATAAACATAAATCAGCTTTAGTGTCAGGTGCATGGAGCTCACTGAAACCACAGAAGGACCTTGGTGTTAGAAGACACTCTGAAAAGTGCCTGCAGTAGCATGTTGTGTCTGTTTGCACTGTTAAACGAAGAGGAGAAAGCAGACTGGCTTCTCACTTTATTTTTCATTGTTTAAGAATATTTACATTATTGTTTTACAGTTTTATTTATATTTTTTAATTTCACCTACTTCATCTGTACAAATAAAGAAAAAATTCTAATTGTTAATACTTGGCAAAAGCATTAGCAATTACTCTGAAATATCACTCATTTTTGCACTTGTTTGTTTGTTCTTTTTTTTTTGTGGATGGTACAATAAAATAATTGGAAGAACAATATGGTGTCTGCATTACTCAAAAATAGCTGTTATTTTAACTGAATGCAGGAAACTGACTGTGGTGGTGTAAGAATCTAGAACAGTCACCTGTCAATCAGCTAATCTCAGGGTGTACTGCCTCCATCCGAGCAGACACAGCTTCTCGGTACTGTAATTCCTAAAGACTTCTCCCTCACCTGTCACTTTTGAACAGCTATTGTCCTGAATTCAGCAACCAATACTCTAATTCCCATACACACAACCACAGACAATGTCTGACAGTAATTAATATACATGAGCTCTAAGATTTATCCTCCATTTGACCTAAATATATCTTTACCTGTTGTGTATCAGGAATCTGACAATCTTATTCCCTAGAACAGTTCTGAGGAGTTAAGTCACTTTAATCACTCACAACTGCAAATGATTTTAATAATTGTACAATGGAAACAGTCACAGGAGACATCAGGTGTCACATTCCCACTCCAGAGTGGGGATTTAAAGAACGAAAATTTTCTGAAGGGGGTAACATGGACACATAAGCAGTAGGAAGCCAAAAGCTGAAAATATAATTGGAGCCTGAATCTTATTTCAGTCTTCACTGTATGGATTCTTCTTCCTGTCTTATTGGGTACTATTTTCCTCCCTAAAACATTTTATGTTCTAGCTGTGATCTCCTTATTATTCCCCTCCCTTCTAGCCTCCAGAGGGAGAATTAAAAAAGAAAATACATACAATTAAGGAACCAACATAGATTGGTACTTTTAGTATTATTGCTGTTTTTACTATCCCAGGACTAAATTTTTGGCCTGGGTAACTTAAGTAATTGTTGTGTACTCCCTCCTTTGTCAACAGCTGTTTAAGTAGCACAACATTCCGAAGGTCTGTAATGAAGGATGTGAACCCTTAGCTGTCAACCACAAGGCTACTGGCTGACATTTCACCTGCTCATTTTGCAATTGCTGTAAACAAATGTAAAATAAACATGCATCACCCCCAGCTACAGGCACCTTCCTCATGTCATTCAAATTACAGAAAGCTATAGAATCTGATTTTTTTAGAACACCTCTCTAACAGTTTGTAGACATCAACTAAAAAATGGTACTTACAAGTGTGATATTCAGTACTCCTGCCTAACAGATGGAAAAATTGAGACAAAGGCAAAATTACCTTTTCAAGATTATACAGCAAGTCAGTGGCAGAGTACAATTACAATTCAGAGCCTCCTAGCTTCTAATCCTATAATCCTCTTTCCAAAATCTATTAAGCACAACCAAATATGCTGTTTCAGTGATGGCCATGAATGCTCCATTCTTTTCAATGCTCCACCCCAGGTACCACAAACTGACTGTTCAGACAATGACACATGAACTGTTCACAGCCATAATAAACATTTGAATTCAAATTACTTCACATCTCAAGTTTCTGACCAGCAGCCCTACATTCAAAGGGTTTAATCAGGAAAAAAATTTCATAACTGTAAGTTGTTGAAGTAAGATGCTGAGTCAGCACTGTATAAAAGCTTGTCTTAGGCTAAAGGGGGAAATGAAAACAGTAATTTGTGCCTCTCTCTGCTGCACAGTAATCCCAGCCCTAAATTTCACTCCATTTCTGAGCGCAGACCAGATCTCACACCAGCCTGGCAGAGTGAGCTTGCCTCAGGGTCCCACAAAATTCAGAAAATCTGGCCAGGTGATTGTTTCTCCTCACCCTGGCAATTCACATTTGCAGGTGTCACTTAACCATCTGACACTGCTCCTGGCAAGAGAACCCTTGTTTGAATACCTCCTCAAGTAACTCACCAGCACAATTTGTTTTGTACCAGTGAGCTGCCTTTTTCTGTATGAACCAAGAGGTTGGAGGAACTTCTTGAGGCAGTAAGACCACCTGCCAACTATCTTTCCTAAAAAGCCCAACCAACCAACAGACTCTCATTTCACCCAATGCCCAATCCACAGGTCAGTCCTTACTATCCACTGGAAAAGTGGGCAGGCCTAGAAATCACTTGGTTTTTTTTTTTTCTGGTCATACATACAGTTTACTTTAAAGGTGTACTAACAGCTCAACTCCAGGTACCACAGAGCTTCACAGCACACAGGCCTTTTCTTCTGCTGGAACAAAACACACAGCACACACCTACAAACATGTACCATTAACACTGAGAATCAGAGCTTTTAAAATCTTCAGTTCCTAAGATGGCTTAACTGTTAAAGCAAGTTAAAGGTGTAAAATATTTCCAAGAAACTTCTCTGCTTACATTGTACTTTCATGTACAAGCTGCAGGTATTTGGAAGGTAGAAGTTCTTTTTCATGAGCGTCCAAATTCCAATCAAACCATTTGAGGTACGGCAAGTTTTCCACAGCTTCAAGGTTATTTGATTTTGAGGAGCCTTACACATTTTCAATCAATCCATTTCTCTTTAGTTAGATGAAGCTAGCCTGTTCTCTCTCCCCTCATTGCCATGAATTCATTTGAATGCCCCCTAAGATGGATGTGTATGTTAACTAACCTGCTCCTCTCTCTCCAAACACTCATTTCCAGTGATGAGATAGATGAGTGAAAAGACAAACCACACGACATATGGAAAACCAATAATTATTGCCTCTGGAATACTTAGCCACAGCTTTACAGGCTTAGATTCTCATTGCCTACAAGCACCAAGTAAAAATATACTAATTATAAAAGTTATTGCAATTGTAAAGTTGTGGAATTGTAACTGGGCAGAAAAGGTTTTCAAGCCATCTTACTATCCAATGTTACAGCAACTTCAAACACAGTGCTCAACCAATTTCACCTCTCAAGTCAGGGACACTTTCTCACAGTACTCTGGCAAACTTATAGCCATAATAGGATACTCTTCCTATTCTGACTTGCAGGTCAGAGGATGAACTCCTGCCCCAAGCAGAGTCATATTGAGAAGTGTGAGGAATACCACTGGTGACTGAAACAATTAATTCATGGATACCAATCCACTAGCTTGCATTCAACATTAAGCTTGGCTATATGACCTCTAAGGCATTACTGCTCTCAGTCATTCTCTCTACACCTGATAGGAGAGAGTTCTTTCAAGGGACGCAAGAAAAAGAACCCTCACCAATTTATGAGAGTGAGTCTAAAGCTTTGCACAATCTTAGGGCAAGTTAGATGGAATCTGAAATTCTGAGCTTGAAACTATTGGTAGCGTTATCAACATCCTGGGGGGGAGGGGTAAGGGTGTTTAAGAAAAAAAGCACGGTGTGTAGTAAAAATTAACATCAGTGGCATTTATTTTCATTTTTGTTTAGTTAAACCCAAATGCACCTCAGAGTCCAGCCATACAGCTTCACCCTTACTAATTTAACAGCGCAGTGATTTTAAGGCTTGACGCCTAAGATGACAAGAGGTCCTGAAGGCCGCTGTTTCCCACTTCAGTTCTCCGCATCCAAGGCCTGAAATTCCGGCAAGGGCCGTCAAACCGCACCTCGCCCCAGGTGTTCCAAAGACGAAACTCTGTCCCCAGCTCCCGCAGCCCGGGGGCAGCCCGGTGACAGGGACACGGCCAGCGGGGGCTCCGGGCCCGGCAGCCGAACACGGCTCCGGCTCTGTGCCCTGCGGCTCCGGCCCGGCGCTACCCCTTGCGCTGCTTGTGCCGGGGGTTGCTCTTGCAGCACACGTAGAGCCGCCCACGCCGCCGGACGATGTAGCAGTCCTTGCAGCGCCTCTTCAGCACCGTCTTCGTCTTCAGCCCGGCCAGCAGCGGCGGCCCGGGCGGCGGCGGCGCGGCCAGCAGCCCGCGGGGCGCCCGCCAGGGCTGAGGGGCCCAGCGAGCACACGCCGCGGGCAGCCCCGCCGCCCGTCCCCACGGAGCCAGCGAGCACAAGGACGAGCGGCACAGCGAGCGCAGCGGGGCGGCCGTGGCGGCGGCCCTGACCAGGAGGGACAGCATGCTCCTCACCCTGCGGGGACAGCGAGCCGGTCAGGACACACGCACCACTCCCGCTCCCCTCCTCCTCCTCCTCCTCCTCTCCCGCCGCTGCCTCCGCACCACCCACCGCCCCAAACAGTGAGGACACCGCTGCCCGCTGCTCTCACCCCTCGCCGCCCGCGGAAGCCGCCGGTCCCGGCCCGCGGCCACGTGTCCCCCCGCCACCGGAAGCGCGAGCAGCGACCGGGGCGGGGCGAGCCCCGCGCCCGCCTGACCGGGAGTCACGTGGGCGGTGCGAAGATGGCGGCGCCCGCCGCGACCTTCCGCTGGCTGCTGCCGCGGAGCCGCCCGCTGCTGTCCCGCCCGGGGCTGGCCGCTGCCGCCTCCCGGCCCTACGGTGTGCGGCCCTCCGCCACCGGCGAGCTGGTGACGCACACGGGGCAGGTGAGCGAGCGGGGCCCGGAGCTGCTCGGGGAGGGCGGCGGGCGCGTCCCGCCGGCGCCTGCAGCGCAATCCCGCCGGGGCGGCGAGCAGCGCGCTGGTGCGGTGTGGTGCATTGTAACGGGGAGGCTTAGGTTGGATGTCAGGAGGAATTTCCTCACGAAAACAGTGGCTGGATACTGGAATAGGCTGTCCAGGGAGGCGGTGGAGTGTCCGTCCCTGCAGGTGTTCAGGAAATGGCTGGATGTGGCGCTTAGTGCCCCGGTCTGCTTGACATGGTGGCGTTCGGTCACTGGTTGGATTGGATGATCTCGGAGGTCTTTTCCAACCTCATTTATTCTCTGACTCTCCGTTCAGCGCACACAGTGGAAATTTATGCTCCTGGATGATCCGAACACAGGAGGTACGCGCTGTCTCGGGAAAAAAAATACCCAAAACCCCGCTGTTGATCGGGGTCGCGTCACTGGCCATTAGCGAGCGTTCCGGTCCGAGTCCGACTGGTGAGCCAGCCGAAGAGCTGACAGGGGCAGGAGGCACCCTGGTGTCAGTGCCTTGCAGCTCCGCCTCACCTCCCTTCAGCGGAGGAGCTGAGGCTCGGCTGGTGCCTTGAGGAGATGCGGGAGGGGATGGCGGCTGGAGCTAACCTGGGAAAGCTCGGACTGTGGTTACTTAGCTGAACAGAAATAACTACAACACCTGAATTTCCCTCTTGAGTTCACCTGCTAGGTCAGATCAAGGAACAGCGTTATAAATAATACATTTGTGTTCACCTCTGTGATCAGGTTCTTCGTGCCACCCCCGACACCACCAGTTTCCTTGTCTTTTGTGCTTTCCAATGTGCAATTTAGTTACTTGTGTGAGAGAAATGGAAACTATTTTTTCTGTGTGCAAGCTACGTGCTTGTAAGGTGATAATATTTGAAACCAAGTAAACAGTTCAAGTTATTTATTTTCTATGTATTTGTGTTCTATGTTTATAGCTGTTGCTCTGTAAATAAGACCAAATTTATTTCACACTCTAGGTATATGACGAGAAGGATTATAGAAGAGTTAGATTTGTTGGACGTCAGAAGGAGGTAACTCATTCTGTTTTTTCTCATGGGAGAGGGATTAGTTTATGGGTTTTTTCTTTACCTGATAGAAGTGTCGTCAACCTCTTTGTCATTAAAAAACCACAAATNTCTGTTTTTTCTCATGGGAGAGGGATTAGTTTATGGGTTTTTTCTTTACCTGATAGAAGTGTCGTCAACCTCTTTGTCATTAAAAAACCACAAATAAAAAAACCCCAGCAAGTAAGAAACCAACTAAGCCCAAGCCATAGAACGAAAACCAACCAACCAACCAAAAAAAAAAAAAAAACCCCAAAAAACCACAAACAAACAAAAAAACCCACCAAAAAAAAACTCCCCAAACACCCTACTAAAACCAAACTGGTTTGGATTTGTTTTTTTTTTTCACTACAGTGTAAATTTTTTTAAGGCAGCTTATAGTTGCTTCTTTCTTAACTCCCTGTTTTTGATAAACTTGGAAAACTCAAGACTTGCTCTGCATTTGTTAGGTGTATTTAGGGTGTTAGAGTTGTAGGCATTTGAACATCTTAAACTTGGAACAGTTTTTGTTTTAAATGTGTGTTTTAAGAAGTTGTTAGTATGTTTTTAGTACATTTATATTCAGAAAAATCACATCATTAAATAGTCTGCTGAATTGTTCATGTTTATATATCAGTTTACATCTGTTTTGAAGCTTAATTTGCTTCTGTGTAGTTAAAATTCTGATCTTTACCCAAACTACGTTTTTAATGAGTGTGAGAAGCATTTGCTGAGAGAGTGACGAAATAAATAAAAGTAAAATGTAGACTATTATGAAACAATGAAGCCTCAAATGCAAAGTCTAATAATACCAGCATCATTTAGGTGCAATGCTATGAATGTGGCCCTGTTGCTGCTGCTTGAAATTTTACATACCCACTCTATGTCCTTTAGCACTGAGTTTTTTCTCTAATGGTCAAGCAGCACAGCTCCATGAGGGATCTGCTGGCCTTTGGGATAAAAATAGAATTATTTCAGCTGAAATGTATTCCTCAATGCCTGAGCCTTTGAATAGTGCCTTAGTGTTAATGCTATACATGTTTATGTTTAACAGAGACATTAAATATAAGGTGTGGTAGATTTTTAATGTAGTGGCATATAATTATTCTTTTCCTAAATTAACCTGAACTAATTACACTGATTTCCAAGTTTTCATATTGAGTTTACCTCACTGTGTGGCAGATACAATTTAGCTCATGCTGTGAGGCAAAAATGGGGATTCTACACGTGAAATAATTAAATGAAAATGTCACTTAAAATGCTGAATTAGCTTACTTCAGGGAGGATAGTTGGCAAAGTAGGTCTCTCCCAAGTGTATTGCCCGCATCTCTGCTACTTCTCTAACTTTGTAGGAAATGCTCCTTAAGCCTAATTCTCCATGGGGCAGTGGTCCCTCTAATGTGCCTTTGCCATCAGGCAATTTCAGACTCTGTGTGGTGTGGAGCACCCAGGGTTTTCAGTTCAGCCCGTTTCTACCTTCTCCAGCAAAAGCCATGCTCTATGTCTGCTGAGCAAGGTTTAATGCTAAGTTTTAATGGTGAAATTGGGACAAAATTTGCATGTTACATACTTCAAACAATCTGTTCCTATTAATAGGATCTTTCTCTAGGGGCTTTGCCATTATCCCACAGTGTGTTCCAGCTGCCAATATTAGGGTTGACAGCCGTGTCTGTAGTCTGAATGTTGTAATGTTTCTGAAGCAGAAGCTCTCCTGGTGACTGTTCTTTCATGGTTGCTTCTTCCCTTTGCCCTCAGTATGGTCCAGGTGGTTGCATCCCTCTTGGGATCAGCCCAGTCCAGCCACGGCACCTTTCCTGTCTGGGGGGGATGCAGCCTCTGGACTCTCCCCCAGTCAGGGTCTGTGTGCTTCAGGTGGCCAGGCCCAGGGGCATGGCCTAGAGGATGTTCTTATTGTCCCCTTGGTTCTGCCAGCCCGTTGGTAAGTGACATCCATGAGTTTTAGCTAAAATCATTGGTTCTCTGTGGAGAACTGGGGATTAGCGCTCTCTGGCAAGGGTCTAAAGCAGGAAGCTGTGAGAAAACTGAGCATGGCAACTGCTAAACTGCATCTGCCACAGTCCAGCAAGGTCATTCTGCCCTTCTCTAATCCCTAAGGTCATCCTGTCCTTCTATAATCCCTAAGGCGGAGAAGGACCTATTTCAACACTGCCATTCCCACTGGAGCTGTACCCTTTCTGTTTGGCTTGTGCAGCAGCTGAGAGTGTGAGGAGAACTCACCTCAGTGCTGGTCTGTTTTAAATATTCTCTCCTGTCTTCCCTCTACATCTTTGGACTGGGATCAAATCCAAGTTTGGTTTTATCTCTTTAGTCTCCCAGACCATGGACTGACACAGGTGGATAGGTGGGAAGAAGCAGAAATGAAATTGTCAAACTGGCACTGTGGTAGGAGAAAAACAGCCCATTGATCTATGCTTGGAGCAAGGCACATCTGGATGTGCTGAGGGGATCAGCCCTTTCCTGCAGAATACTGCTGTGCTTTAGTCAAAGGGATATGCTTTAACTGCAGCCATCTGGGTGGGGTTTTTTTGTTTCTTTGTTTTGGGTTTTTTGTTGTTTTTTTCTTTGTTTTTTTCTTTTTTTTTTTTTGTGATGTGTTTTCCTGGTGAATTCCTAGACTGTGTCTTGTTTGGTAGGCTGAGCCACACACAAGTCTTTACCTATACAGTGGATGAGAGGTCTTTGCTTCTCTCTTCCCACAAGTACCTTTTGTGGTTAAGAAATGTTGGGATGAGTGGAGTTCTTGCTTCTAATCTTGAAGCAAAGGGGTATGATGGTTTTATCTCCCTCCTCCTTTAACACAAAATTAAGGATGCACAATTTTGAGTGTTATTAAAAACAGCAGTAAAAGTTCTTACTGTTTGGCAGAAATCACATGGCTCGTGGATGCAGCCCCAGACAGTGGGGTTCTTGATGTTGCCGATTTCTTTCGGTACCAAAACTTAGTCTTTTTTAGATTTTTTTTTAGCTGTCATCTTTTGGTAAGGACAAATTCTTGGTAAAACTGACTTTTCCATTACTGTACCAAAAAAATGCAGATTTTGGGTAGACTTAATGGGAGGCTTGGTGAAAGATGCTAAGTTGTTATGTACTAGGATTATATAAAAACACCGCTGTAATTCCTAGGGATTTATGTAATGGATGCATAACTGTCTTTTTCCCAAGAATCTCATCTTTATTCCAATACCAGCATGTTTATATACAGAGCAGTAGTTAGTGCCTCCTTTGGGTGTGCATATTATTTGATATTCATGCGTGTATAACATGATGGCCTTTGAAAAATGTGGCCCCTCCTGGAGTACTTTTCCCTGAATTGTAGCAGTAGTTGTCTGCTCGGTGCAGACGTGGAGAGCATTGGATTGCTGTAGGTCCCACTGGGGGACAAGCTGCTGTGTCTCCAGCCTATCCAGACATGGATATGTTTTCCTGGCCATGCAGGTGTGCTCTAGGAAGAAGCCCTACTTGTCAGTGATGTGTATATTCAGGAAGTGTGCATGATGGATTTACAGAGTGGAGTAATGGCATTTAGAAGTTTTTTCCTTTTTTCTGCTGAACAATTTGTTTTTCTGACTGTTGTTATGCACTACCTTCATGTTTTCATGAGATTCCTGTGCAGTGATAGAATAAGGTACATGGCTAGAGTCTCTGAATTAACAGCCATTGTTTTATCTCATGCCTGACCTTACTTGTCTCACTATTATTTTTGGGTTTATCAGCGGAGATTTTTCTGCTATTTTATCGTATAGTCACTAAATCAGAATACAGTGTTGGTTAAATATCCTCTGTTCTTGTCTACTTGCTCCTGCTCACCTCTCTGCTGAATTTGCTGAAAGCTGAGTACTGATGTGGCCTGTATAACAGGGGGAAAGGGATTACATTTGCCGATTTTAGTGTGTAGTTCATTGATCTGGCTTATAGTAGAGCCTGAGTTGGTGGAGGAGTTGGGAGGAAGCCTAAGCAGGAACTCCTTAAAATGGCTGTAGTGGAACTGCCTGAGGAGGCAGCAAATAGCAATTGCTTTCTGTTTGAGTGGGGATGGTATCTGAAAGTTTCCCTCTTTTTCTTACAGGTGAACAAGAATTTTGCAATTGATTTGATAGCAGAACAGCCTGTGAGTCAAGTTGAAAGCAGAGTGATCTCATGCGATGGTGGTGGTGGAGCTTTGGGACATCCCAAAGTATACATAAACTTGGTAATGTCAATAGTCTGCATATACCATGTTTTACCTGTGCATTCTTTTTTTGTAAGATTATCAAGTTTTTGGAGTGCTAGTTTAACAAAATAAAAGGAGTAACCACCTGAGGTGCTCATTTTATTTGGTGCCTGATATAAATCAGAAAAATTAGAGGGCTTCCATTTGAAGTTACAGAAATCCCTTCTTGAAATTTTGGTTTGTTTAGCAGGACAGTATTTTTTAAGAAAGAAATCAGGTGAAGTAGTAAGTACAACCACTGAGAGCAAAAATTAACATCCATGCTGCATTTTGGAACTCTAATTATTGAAATGCCACCATGTAGTTTGACCATTCATTTACAGTATTCATAGGAATATGCAGTTTATTTTTAATCTTGCAAGTTCAAGGGAAGAAAAAGGAGGAAGACCAAACCAACCAACCCCTTTTTCAGTCTTCGGGAATCTTGGTAGTTCTGAAGACTGAATGTTTCAGTCATGGCTGGGGAATGAAGAATAAATGTTGTCTTATCCTCCTGTTGACAGTAGTGATCATTTCCAGTGTATTTTTGTTCTAGAGAATAAAAATATTGAGGCTACTGTCCTGTGACCTTAGTTGATGCAGCTGTTGCTTAGGTACTGTTCTCAGGTAGAGCCTGATTGCAGATGTTTTAAAATCTTTGCTTACGCACCTAAACTTTGACATTTCCTAATGCCCAAAAGAAGGATGGGGAAGAGCTGGTGTCCTTAAGTGTTGGAGTTGTTGTGACTCCTAACTAGAATCATAAGCATTTCTATTTTGATCAAAGTAAGAATTTTGTAATAATTCTTTTTACCTTATTCGAAGTCAAATGTTTGGAGGTTCTGAATTGTAACTCTTAGGAAGTACTTCAGCCTTAACTTCTGTAGCACACTCCTGATCTTTATGTTGATTCATTTGATATGTTCCACACTCTTTAAGAATGATAATATTTTGTGTATTTTGAGATTTCATATACATATACATATACATATATATATATAATTGTTTTTTTTATTTTTTATTTTTTGTGTTCACAGTCAAGTTACAATTTGTCTGTGATTTAGTTCTTGAGAAATAAAGTCTGCAAACAGGGTGGTATTATGTTAGCTTCTTTTCCCTGAAAACTGAAATGCAGGCTTTTGGGAATGGAGGGTAGTTTGCATTTTTTAGTTCTAATCCATTATTAAGGGGAGCCATGAATTTAACTTTGTTTCATGAATACGAGTAGTTATGTTGCTAAATAACAGAAGATTCCTGAGTATTTAGCTGTGTTATGTTTTGTCATGTTAGGAAGGACTGCAATGACACCTTGCACTTTTGTAGTTACACTACAAAATTCTAAAAAATACATGTACCTTCTGGAGAAAATAATGAAATTTTATACAGCAGTAGTTCCTCCTTTTCTCCAAAACACTTTCTTCCAGCATTTCTCATGGATTCCTACAGAAATCTCCTCCTTCCTACAGACAACTCTGTTACTGACCAAAATTCTCTCTAGGAAATGCCATATCTTATTCTGTATTGAAATAATTAAGTGACCTTTTCAGAACATTGGAACAGATTGACCAAAGTGTCTTAAGATGTCCAGTTTGGTAGGAGGATCTTATATTTCTGAGGAGATACCACTTTGTTTGACTTTAAAATTATATAGTTGAATTTAGGCCTGGTAGTTGAAAGGCTGACATAAGGGAAGCTACATAGCATACAGAAATAAAGCATGAGCCTCATACCCTAATCTTTGCTTCCAGTGTTTCAAAAAAGACTAAACTCTATTCTTTGGCAATATTGTTTGGTTTAAAGATGGCAAAATAAATAAGAAAAAAATTGTAATTTCTTAAAGTTTTATAAAGTGAAACTAGCAGCTGTTATATTTTTATATTTTTGCAGGACAAAGAGACAAAGACCGGAACATGTGGCTACTGTGGACTTCAGTTTAAACAGAAACATCACTGAAAGATTATCCCTGTGTGCTTGCAGATTTCTGTTCAGATGTTAACATTCAACTATAAATAAACAATATATTTAGAAAGCCAGGATTTGTGTTTATCTTAACTCTGGAAAGTGCAGTCTGTACATTTTTAAAACCCAGCTTGTCATTTATTTGAGAGCTGAATGGATTTACAGTATCTGCTTTGTACTTAATTTAGTTTTCATGTTTGGCAGACTTCTCACAGGCTTAGAAGTGGTGTTTGGCTGTAGGTAGGTTTGGCTTGTACTGGGTAGATATGTATTTTTTTCAACACTGAATGGGCTGTAATTGTTTACTGGGTGATTAATTATCCTAGGTGTTCGTCTTTTGTCACTGTGTGACACTCTTAATTGGTTCATGGTCCAGTATCTATGGCTAGATTCACAGATGGAAGTGCCAAGATATTGTGATACTCGGTCCTGGAAGCAAGATTGTCAGCTCTGAATTAAGTAGCTGCTCTTGCTGCTTGTTTAAAAGAAGCCACCAGTGCCTGGGATGGTAATCAGTGTGAGCTGGAGATCTACCTAAGGCAGTGTGAAAGGTGAGGACATAACCATTTGCCCTGCATTTGAAGGGGTGAGAGTGTATCTTGGGATACACACCCAAAGCCTCTGTAGGAACTGGGTCTTGTCAGACTCAAAGTAGGCATTGCTCCATTACAGGTGGTAGCTTCTCCTCCTTTAATGCAGGTGATTTGACGCTGAGAGCATCTGCCTAGGTTGTGTGAGGCTGGTTGTGGGGCATACCTACCCACTTGCTTAATTTCACTTAGCATTCTGTCATATGAGCATGGCTTTCAAACAGAGCCTCTGTACAGAGCAGAAGGGTCTGAGTTTGATTTGGTCTTTGTTCCACAAAGCATCTTAATCTGTTGTCAGTAAATTACTTTTTTTTTAAAAATACTGGTGATGGGATGTAGTCCCAGGGAGTAATTGCTGCTTGTGTAAAGTTTAACAGGGTAGGATTCTAAACCTGCAGTTTATGTAGTTAGGTTGATGTGGTCGTATCAAGTTGAACCAAATCATGTAGGCCTAAAGCTGCTTAACTTGCTTGTGTCAATTTATAGACGAAGATGGACCGACTCAGGCTTAAAGCAGGGTCTGAATGGTTCTCTCTGTAGGAGTCATGTGTTTAGAGGCTGTACTGCAGGTGAGTAATTGCATGAACACTCCTCTTTTTCATTCACTCCACCTATAAAAGTTTTACTGCTCTTTCTGCCTCTTCCCCTTATTCTTCCCCTCACTTTCTCTCCTTTCCATTACTGCTGGTTTCAGTGACCTTCTGGCTGTCAATTTATTTTTTATAATGACCTAGATTTAGGAAGTACTAATTAGAGCTGTGCATTGTTGTGCAGTGTAGGTTACTGTGCACTGACCAGGGTCTGTTATGAAGTTTGTAATTTTTTAATGTTAGTGCAGTGGCCAAGTTAACATGTGTTTGGAGTAGCACCTGAGCACGTACAAAGATGGCAACAGATCCCTCCATGAAACTGAGTAATTTGCAATCTGACCTTATGCAAGCGATCTGAGCATAAATCTGGTTGCATTTTACTCTGGCTCTCTACCAGTTTGTAGGGTATTTTGGCTGGCAGAGTTCTCACGGTGCAATCATCTCTACAAAGAGACCTCAAACAAATAATTGTATGTGGACCTCTTCCTTGGACCATAGATGTTTTAATGAATAATATATCTGCTTGGATCACTGCTGCTCATAATAAATTAACAATGTTTAAATTGGCACGGCATCTGCTGAGGATCCGGATAAATCCCATCCCACTTGTCTGAGCTATGGAATGCTGTTCTTGGATGTTCTCCCTAAAGTACTTGTGCTGTGTGAAGCTGTTGATACCCGTGAAATGAAGGCCTCTGCTTTGCTCTGATGATCTGCATAGGAAGACTTTGGACTTTGCTTCTTATCGGTTCCTGTGTACTAGATTCACGTATCTACTTGGGAATGACTGTTCATATGAAGTCTTGCACTTGGATCTGTGCTATCCACATACCTGTGCAAAGGCCAGCCTTGATTTGCAGGAAAAAGAAGTGGGGGAATGCAAGAATTTAACTTTACTGGTTATCTCAAGCAGATGCATGTGGAAATGGATGTGTGAGGATAGACCAGAACACATCAGTATCAACGTAAGGGTGGACTAAACCAGGTAAGTATCAAAGCAGCTTTGCAGTTCTCAGGCCGCAAGTTGAGACTCTAAAGCAGTATGGAATAAAACTTTCAGACTTAGATTCTCTCAGTCACTATTTTGTTCCTCACAGATAATTCATTCCACACTGGAACTACAGTCTCTGATTAGCAGAGTACAAACCATAGTTTATACTCTGTCACTAGGGAAATGTGAAGTACCAGCACATGATAATGGTCACAACTTTATCTTGTTTTACCTAGTAAAACCAGATAGGCTCTTTTTCCCCTTTATTGCTGCATGTATTAAGGTTGGTTCAAATCAATCTGTATTTAAACTTCCAAAATAAGTAAGAACCACCCATCCTTTTCCCCACATTACTTGGTAGCTCTCTGTCCTCTAATTAAAAATTAACTAAAATGTATTTACAAGGCAAGTTCTTTACGAGAGCACAAATCATTACTATGACTATGGCACAATATGCAGAAAACACTTTTTCTAAAATTTTTCAGTTGTTTGGCATCTGGCTGTGCTCTGGAAGTTGCTCTTGTAAAAGTCTTCTACAAATCAGCAAGTAGTATCCCTAAATTTCTCACCCTCTGACCTGCCATTAATACTTGCCCTTTTTATTTGATGCTCTTGCAAGTATCAGACAAAACAGAGCATGCAATATGCATACAGTAATAGCAATAGAAATGTTTTTTTTTGTAATAATCACATTGTTGGCATTGTTTAGTGTGTTCCCTGCTCTTGGTATACATTGTTTGGAGAGGCAATACTTGTTGGCTTAGAGCCAGTGCTAAAGGAGGCCACATGGGTTAAAAACTTCCCTTCATATTTGGTGGACTGCTAAGAGGGCTGTAAAGTTAACTAATATGTACATTGTAAATGGTTGTAGGAAAATTAGAACAGAAGACTGATAGTGAGCACAACTAAGGCAGACATGGAGCACTGAATTACTTGAGAATCAAGTAGATGTGTTGGTCTAACATGAGAGGGATGTGGTGGAATTGTAAAGTGGTGTCAAAAGATTGGCAAATTAAAAGATGTATCTGTTATATTATGTAATTGTATAATAGGAAGTCAACGCAATAATTTCCAATAATAGGCACTCAAGGGGTTGCTCTTTAGTAGCAGCTAAATTTAGCCATTTTTAAATTGGCATGCTCAGATAATGAGTTTCAACAGGGCTGTCCAATGAGCTTCCTAGAGCATTAATGCTGATTTTTTTTTATAAGCTTCGAAATACTGGAGAAAGAGCACAAAAATGGCTAATGTGCCAACATTCAAAGAGGGTAAAAGGCATGACCTGGATAATTACATGTCTGTCAGTTTGACATCACTTCTGGGCAAAATAATAAGGGACCTAATTAATAATGAATTAAAGAAGTGTTGTATAATTAGTGCCAATCAACATGAGTTATAGGAAAGCCAGACCATGTCAAGTTAGCATGATGTATTTTTGATGAAATTAGAAAAAGTGGTTGATAAAGCTAAAAGTGTTAGTGTAATATCCTCTGATATCTTTGAAGATTAGAGCTAGTAGTCCATATTTTGATTCAGAAATTAAAGTCTTGTGTAATCAACCAGCAACACTTCACATGTTTTACATGTCTTAAAGGGTAGATAATTCCTAAGTGTGTAACTATCAGTGTAAAATGAGAGTCCTTGCTGAAAGGATGCATTCTTCTTGGACCCCTCATGCCGTCCTTTCTCAGTCCTATGGCACTTAGCTTTTTAGGAGTAAAAAACATGTAATAGATACTGATGATTTTCTGAGGATTGAAAGGTTGAAACATTGTTAAGGGAGAGGATTCAGCAGTGATTCTATTCACTGCCATTTAGCCAAGACTGGCACAAAGCTGAATGTGTTTCAATGCAATGACTGGTACAGGAAAAATTAAATGGTGTCCATATTTATTGTAAAAAAATTATTTCTTTGAAGTGATAATTGCATCAGCCTGATTTTCAACTTATCCTGTGTGAGAAGCAGCCCTAATAACTTCAGGTTCCAGGAATTACTGTCTACTGTGTTTGACTGGGGGAATTTGTTGGTCTTCAAATGCTATGAATTTCCAGTCCAATTCCATGTCTTTAATAACTTTTATGAACTTTGGAGGAATAAATGGAGATGTGTTAGGCAGGCACATCTTTCTGAATTTTATGAGTGCGTTTGTTACTTGAATACCGAGTCTGGTTTGAAATCTGTGATTCATTAATTAATATGGCTAAGTTAGAAAAAGTTCAGAGAAAGCCATGGTACTAATTAAAAGAGTAGAAAATGTATTGTGTAGTGAAAGATCTGACAAGCTTTGTCTTTGTATTTCCTTATAAATGAGGTTAAGGAGATGACTTGATCAGGGTCTACCAGTACAAATGCAGGGAACAAAACCTTGATAATGGGATCTTTAGTCTGGCTAAAAACAATGAGCTCTAGTGGGTGGAAGCTATAGACAAGTAGATTCAGAGCAGGGAAAAGGAAGCTTCACAGTCTGGGATTTACCAAGCACTGCAGTAAATTCTGAAGCATTCCTGACTCTATTTTTAAGCTTGGTATTTTTTAAAATGTGTATTAATTGAAACAAGACTGGAATCTGAAAACCATTATGGACTGTGTTCCAAAGGTAATTACATCCTTGCAGTGGTCCATTCTCAGTCTTTGAAATGAAATATGTATCAGGCCAGAGATAGTGGTTCCATTGAACAGTGGTGCTGTTAAAAATGCCTTCCAGACCTTGTTCTGAATAAGATTTAGAATGGGCTTGAACTTTGTTGTCCTACAAAAAGGATTCTAGTGGTCTGAGTGATGGGGACTTGAACTTTGCTGTTGCAAAATAATATTTGGCTTTATAGCAATGTGGAGAACGACCAAACAAAAAGATGAAGATATGTCATCATCTGCTCAGTGTCTGACAAAGCCATCCAAACTAAAATAAAAAAATGTCAGTGCTTCAGGACATGGACAATTAGAGGACTTCAGATCTGTTCTCACTTTCTCATTTAAGAGAACATATGTGAAAGCTACACTACCTTTTGGGATGAAAATATAAAAGGATTGTTTCCATTAGAACTGAAGTCCCAGATTCCAAAGGTTTAGTGTAATTTTATTTTTGGCAGTATTGATTTTGTGGTGCTCTTGATGCTTATACCAGATTCTGGATTGAAGAGAGTTGTAGTTTTCTAAGTTTTGCTTACCCATTTGAATGCCACTCTGGATTCCAGTGGCTTCTTACATTTTCCATGACTTTGATGAAGTAGCTATCATTCAGCATCTCCTGTGCTGGATAACAGCATCTTCCTCAAGAATAGCCGTGGAAGAAAGAGTTTACTGTTTAATCATGAAATGTCTGGTTTTTATGCCAATTAGCATAAATTAGACATCAGATTCAGACATTTTTGAGAAGCCTGAAACAATATTAGGAAAATTTGGTAAAACATCTGTCTTTATGAATGCTAAGAACAATTGAAAGGATTTTCAAAGATTATTAAAAACCAAAAATAAATCCCAACACTTCCTCTCTCCTCTCCCACCCTGAAAAAAAAAACCAAACGAAAAAAAACAAACCTCAGAACACCCCAAACAATGATCTTTGATAGTGGTTACAATAAAGAGATCAAAACCCCAGGAATTTTCAAAAGAGAGAAAATATTTAACTATTTATGTCCAGTGGGTTGGAAAAGAGCTGATACTTATATTAAACAGTGGTGAAATATGTTCTGCTCCAGTGATAAATTGAAAGGATTTTAGGGATATACTCCCTGTAAAGACCTTTAGACCTGCAGGACTGGATAACTTTGAAAATAGTTGGCTGAAGAGCTTTCCCTGTTGCCTCCATTGATAGATCTAACCTCTTGGAGCACAGGTGAGCGTTCAGAAAACTGCAAGAAATATATTTAGTACAGCAATATTTAAAGATGCTGTTGATGATAGCATCTTGCTGCTCATTCTGGCTGTTTCCTGCTCCATTAAAAGAGTGATTGGCCATCTGTTACTTTACCTCCATGATGTATTTTATACACTGTGTCTTGTAACCTTTGTTTTCTTTTGCTAAGATACACAGAACAAGGTTTATTTCTTTTGTGACTCAGCCCTCGGCAATTTTTCAACACATTAAAATATTGCTAGCTACAGTGAATACAATAACTTAACATTAAAGACATTGCTGCTGCATGCAGAAATAAAATAGCAGGAAGGGAATCTCCTTTTTATTCAAAGGAATGCATTCACCTTCTTGGAGAGCATAGTGGTGGAAACTTGTGCAGGCTTGGTTGTCTGCCGTGCCCTCTAAACTTGTTGTGTCTCCTATGCTACAGATTTGTTCTGGATGCTCATTCTGTTCCTTACTCTGTGACCTTGCACTTGAGTGCACGAGATTTTGTCGGGTTTGGGTGTGCTCAGCTGAGTGGTTCAAATCACTTTATAAGCAGTTCTGTCTCTGTCTTTTACATTCTTCTGCAAACATTTGCATAACCAAAAATGGTTTTGTATTTCTTCCTAATTCTGGGAAACAGTTTTGCTTGGTGTCATGCCTTGCCTAATGAGAAACATCCTTGTTTGACAAGAATTTCCTCATTTGGAACAACTTCTTGTAATCTTCCACCTACCTATTTCTAATTTCACCCAATAGTAGAAATATAACAATAGTGTAAAACTTTTCCTAAAACACTCAAACATTTATGGGCCTTACATATTCCAGTATAGATTTTGCCTAGTGTCCTATCTTCTATAAGTTGTGATAAATACATAAATTTATGTATTTTTTACTGGTTTTAATATTTTGTTTTGGTTCTTCTGGTATGATTGTATGCATCAATAACTTATGTAGTTATTTGTGGCTTTGATCTGCTATTCCCTCTTAAAGCAGGCTCTTACCTAAAGTTGTTAACTGACCAAAAAATACTGAAAACTTCAGCACAATAGCAACTTTCTTTGTGTCTTTTTTTTTTTTCCTTTGCAAATATTGGGATGACTATGTTGTGTTTGTGGTGGAGGAATACCCAAACCAAGAATTACTTACTCAGTTCATGAAAACTGAAACCCCTCATTTTCTAGCTTGTGATTAAGATTTTCTGTTCTCAAGTTCTGTCTGAATACTTGAAAAATATGTTGCAAAACAGGGCCATTTGGGGGAAAATAAGCCCCATTCCATTAAGAATTTTTTCAAACTCTCATGTGTTTTAAGAGTGTTTTATCAGTTGTAGTAACATTTATGCTTATTATTTAATGAACAAAATAATGGTGGGTTAGCACTACTCACTTTATTTGGTGAAGTTGATAATTTTCACATTTGAAGTTGCTGTTAGGAGCTCTGTAACTCTATTCCTGTTGAAACAGAAAAAAAAATGCTTGGAAATAAATGTGTGAATCAAGTCTGCTGTGCTGTATCCATTCGATTCAGAGAAGAATAAGCATGTCAGACTTTCTGTATTGAAATTGCTTGTGCTTCACCTAAGGTCACAATTATGAATAAACTGATTTGTGATGAACTGTGTGGTCGTAATCCATGACCTGTTTTCTTCTCCTTTCAAAAAGGATACGAAGCTTCATACTCCATGAAGTATTAAGCTCAAATTACTGTATTGCTCAAGCAGACCATCTTACTAGCCAATGACAGTTCCTTGTGAGGTGACTTATTGGTGTTTTAGTGAACTTTCATTTTATTTGCCTATTTTTTATGTAAATCCTGTTTTAAAATTTTCATATAACACAGGAAAAGTGTATTTGGAAGCTGGAAAGAAGCTGATATTGTAAAATTGTTGTGATCTGAATGCTGGTGTTTTTCTCCATTTCTGTATTTATCACAGAGTACCTCTGCTTAGTCACCCTTTTTTGGGGTATTCCATAAAATTACATGTATGCAGGTAATATGTCAGGTAATATGTGCCTTTCACCTCTCAAATATGTAATAATCAGGGCTATGCTGCTGCCTGGGAGCTCATGATGAGTGCCCATAAGGATGACTTCTCTTAAAAATTTGCAGAGCCCCATAACCAATTTAAGGCTTAATTTGGAATCTATGTCCACAGTCAAGGGAAAACAGTGTGGGAATACATGCTGTGTGGAATAATCTAGTCTAAAGCTTTCATGGGTTTTGGTGTCAGACTAGTTAAGGCTCTGTATGTCTGGACCTCTGAAGAAGTGACTTTTCTTATAAATCATATTTGTGTAGATAGGAAAAAAACCCTATAATTTGTAGGAAATGTCCATTTTATTTCATTTTACACTCTATTATCCATAGAGTATTCTGCTTTCTAGACTGTCTGGTTTGGTGGAGGGGCTTTTCCTGATCCATGAATCATCTAAAACAATGTAAAGGAACATGAACTAGGATCCTAATCCATTTTGCATCTACCTGAGTCTTAACAGACTCTTAAGCTAGCATCTGCTTTTTTCCTGTCTTCTTGTTTCCTTCTGAGGGCATGAATTTCTGCTGAATTGATTAGTTGATGGCAAAATGTTAGCAGAAGGATGGCCATGGCTGCTTCCCTAAAGTTAGAGCACTCTTTGGTATAGGGTGTGCTTAGTAATAAAAGGGACTGGTGGTGCAAACTTCCAAATAATGGGCACAGGCATCAGAGCTTAGGTTAAAAGAAGTATAGAATAAAATTCCTTTCTTCCTTTCCTTTATGACTACTTGATGTAATTTGGAAGTTAGAGCTGGAGTGTCTGCAACTAAACCAAACTAGTCAGTGTGAGAGATAAGCTAAGATTATTTCCCCTTTTTATTTCTGTTTTTTGCTTTCTGTACAGTCCTCACTGAGTTGTGTTCGTTATATAAGGATTTCACTGAACAGATCTTTAATATATTCTTGCAAATATATGGATACCATTCCATGTTGGTAAATCTTAGATTAGTTACAAAGCAAATATGATGCAGAACTTCCTTCATTATGAAAGGTAAGCGAACAGGGCTTCATGTCATTTGAGTAAAAATATGTTCGTGTGTATTATGCAGTTGGAAAAATTTTGGGGAAAAAAAGAAACCCACAATGATTTAATACTTCTTTTTGATGGCTTGCCAGTGAAGCCAAGGAAAGTCACACTGTCAGCTCATCACTCTGAACCCCATGGTACTATCTGAAGTGCTTCATGTATCATTCATTACAGCAGGTAGAGGGACAGTGAAATGTGGTTCACTTTAGCAGGAAACTCCTTTAGGACTGTTTGGTTAAGTGACTTAATGGCTTATTCTTAATGTTCTTTTCTTTTATCTTGAGACCTTATAACTCAAAATGACCGAAAATAATTCAAATTCTTCCTGGCAGCAGGTCACCTGTGAAATATTTTCTGTCCAACTTTATTACTTTTGAATACAAAATGCCAAGAAAAACATATGTGCGTGTCTGGGTGTATGAAAAACGTACAGATATATACATCTTATATGTACATCTATGGCTCCTTTTCATCCTCTGTATACTTAAGTGGGCATTTACAATGGCAACAAAGAAGTGTTTTAAATCAGATAATCTGTACCTCGTTATAATCTGCTCCATCTTAAAAGCACTTAAATTTTGACATGAGCCACTGATAAGTGACATAAAAGCAGAAGCAAAGGAGAATTAGAAGCAGTGGGAATAGTTAAACTTAATGGGAATTATGTAGTGAAGCAAAGAGAAGAGCTAGTGCGCATTTGGCGAAAAGAGGGGAATTCAGAGGCAGAAAACTTAGGTCTAAATTTTTTTCTGGATTCTCTTTTTGTAATATGGAAAATATCTATGTATGTTACACAGAGGAATTTATAGAAGTCATTCAATCCATGTACAAATAGAAGAACATGGAAACTCTGTTTAAAAATAAAATGCCTCAGAACTTTCTAGAAGAATAGTTGCATCCATCCTCCATGCACTTTAAAGTTTCATTATCATAAGAGAAAAAATTAACAGTGAAAATGAACATTTTATTTCATTTCATATTAGATAGCATTTGTCCAGAAAAAAAAAGAAGACAATTTCAAGGAAGGTGGTGTCTTGGGCTGTGATCAGAAATCACAGCTAACAATCTCTATCTGTAAGAGTCTGATATAAGCAGAACAAAACAGATTAAATACAAATCTGACAAAAGGAAGTGTATCCACTGAATTCCACATACATAAGCAACACATACATAAGGTGTCAATAGCAAGTATCTGTTAATTAGCTCTTTTCCAACTTATGTTTTATAATTGGCCGAGCAAAATGGAGCTTACTTACTAGCATTTTGTGATCTGTTAAGCAGTGAATGGGACAGGTACCAGGCAGCTGCTAGAGGCAGAGAACACTGCTGCTCTCCTCTTGTACTCCTCTCCCTTAAGGCACAAACCACCCTCACAAGTACTAAAAGAGAGCTTCCTATCTACATTTTAATAACCTGACCAAACCAAAAACAGAGGTAATTTTGGTTTGAATCTGGTCTTCTTGGAACCTGTGCATTTCTAACCTTCTACTTAAAAGAGATGGTGTAGTAACTAATTTCTTTTAATAATAAAAGCTTGGACAGAAAGTCTTAACTGTGAATCTACAGATGAGTCAAAACATCCTTTTACTTTCCCATTTTTTTCAGTATAGCTGTAGAATTGCATGTTGTTGCCTTTAAATGTTAATTGTTAATCAAATCTTATTTTGTGTCTTATCTTTCTGACTTTCTGATACTCTCTAGACATGTTTATGCTCTTGCTATATATTGATTTTTCATTAGGCATCCTTAACATCACTTCCTGTGTAAATCCTTTCACAGGACAGATTGTTTACTGAAGATCTCTGTAATTGGTATACCACTACCAAAATCTCCTACTGAGAACTTGATGCAATGTAGCCATGTCTGCTCAGGTGTGAAATATTTCTTTAAAACTGCTTCCAATGTTTTATTATCCTCAAAGCATCTTAAAACCCATACTTGATCTAATCTTGCTTTATAACCGCCCTCATGTAAGTTTACTTGGTTTAAATGAAATAAAACAGAATGTATTGTTTTGGCCTCTTCCACACATGCACATCCAAAGATGTATCTTCTGAACAGACCATGGGAACAAGTAGATGGAAGTACCAGCTTGTGGCATTGTAGTGATATAGAATTTTAAAGTGGGGAAGAATTATTTTCTTATTTCCAGGAAAACTATTTGACAGCTGCTTTCGTTTTCTTGGCAGGCAGTGCCTCAGTTACAGTCAAGGCACTTTTACCACCCCCCATATCCCCCCAATAACAAATAATGGAACACAGAAAGGCTGATCTGTAGTTCTTAATCTTGGTTACATAATGCATAGGGCTTGTTAAACAATTTAAGTGTTGGGTGTGAAAAGCCATAACTGTTCAAAAATCCATCATTCCTCTCCAGCACTGGACACTTGTGGATGTCAACCCCTCTCCTCCTGCATTGTCTACTGAAACTTCTGAAACTGGTAGGCTGCTGGAACCTGATCTTCCTGGGCATTTTGCATAGCTTTAAAAAAAAAGCCAAAAACCAAACCCAGGGCAGAAGCCTCAGAGATTTCCCCTCCTGTGTCCTTTGGACTATCTTGATAATGACTTAAATCCATGTTAAAAAAAACAAAGAGTTATATAAAAAACATAAAAAACCAAAAAAAAAAAACCAAAAAACCCCAAAGAACATTATCTTATACCTAGTATTTTTTTTTAAACTAATGTTTAAAATTCTAGGTTATTTTGTTGTTTCTATATGCTTTCTAGAAACTTTCTAAGACCAAAGAATCTTCAGAGTCTTGCAACAGTGAGTTTCTCAATCCACACACATTTTATGGGAAAAAGTTGTATTTTTGGGAGATTGTGTTTTCCATTTTTATATCTTGACTGCCTTGTTGTAATAGATCCTGATTGATCTTCTGTATATGCTTTACCAAGAAGAATTGATCAATAGCCTGTATTTTAAGGTAGGTATTTCTTGACATTTTAAAAGTGGATTTTAAGTATTCATCTGAAAATTATATGTGTAGCAACATATAATTTTCAGATGAATACTTAAAATCTGTGTATGTGAAGTAAAGGTTTGGATATTTTTCATGTTGAAATGCTTTTGGTTGTAGAAGTGCCTTTTTAATTGTCCTGGAATTTTTTCTTCTTATACAGTGATAAGATTCCCCTTTCATTTGCCCTTCTTAGGGATATCCAGTCTGTCAAAATCTGATGAACATCTGAAGAACCCAGGTTGTGCTATTGCCAAGGCAGTAACAGCTGCTGCTACAGCAGCCAAAATTGCAACTGCAGTGGCTACCTCTGTGCTGAAAATGCTGACATGTCACTGTAGTAGAGCTTGGGGTAGTGGCTTCTGCTGCTGCAGTTCTGCAGAGTACTGTCAGGTTTTGGTGTTTTATTTTTTTGAAGGTTCAAACAAACAAATTTTAAGAATATATATATATATATATATATATTTTAAAGAATTATATTAGAAAAACATGTTTCTATTGTAATCTTCTGAAGCACTCAGAATCTAGAACTGAGCCTTCAATCATCTGCATGTTCTTCCTATCTTTTCTGGATCTGCATTTGTATTCTGAATTGCATGGTCATATCCAATTTTTTTCCACATTTATCTTACCTTATTTAGACTCCAGAGTAAAAATATCCAGGTGTGGAAAGTTGGTTGTGTGATCAGCAGTGGAAGTGCTCTTTTGAGTATTTCACTTCTCAGTAACAGCCTCCTGATGTTGTCACTCACATGCAAGTTGATGTCATTAATTATGTGTCCCTTCTTACTCATCTGTTTGCTATTTTAGTGATTCCAGTCATGGAATCATAGGATGGCTTGGATTGAAATGGATCTTTAAAGACCATCTAGTTTCAATCCTACATCAAAGATCAGGACAATCTTCCGCTAGATCAGCCCCATCCAACCTGGCGTTGAACACTTGAACATGGGGAATTCACAACTTCTGTGGGCAGCATGTACCAGTGTCAAACCAATGTAATTGTATAAAGTTTCTTACTTACATCTATTCTAAACCTACCCTCTTTCAATTTGAAACCCTTGTCTTTCACTACAGGCTCTGGTAAACCAGTCTGTCTGTCTGTCTGTCTGTCTATCTATCCATCTATCTATCTATCACCCTAAAAGCCCCCATATGGTATTCCAAGGCCGCAATAAGGTCTGTCCAGATCCATCTCCTCATGCTGAACACCCTGACTCTCTCAGTGTGTCTTCACAGGAAAGGTGTTCCAGCCCATTGGTCATTTTCCTGGCCCTCCTCTGGGCCCACCCCAACAGGCTCCATGTACTGGGGGCTCCAGAAATGGATGCAGGTACTGTGGATAGGCTTTCATGAGAGTGGAGTAAAGGGGAGAACAGCTCCCTTCTAGCTACACTTCTTATGCAGCCCAGGACACAGTTGGCTTTCTGGGATGTAAGCAACATTTTCTGGCTCATTTCTGGCTCATTTAAAATATTTTATATCCATCAGTATCCCTTCATCCTTCTCTTCAGCTTTTCTTGCAGTCCATTCATCACTCAGCCTGTACTGATACCAGTGATTGCAGCCACACAAGTGCAAAGTTGCACATGGCCTTGTTTAACCTCACGAGCTTCAGCGACCTACTTCTTAAGCCTGTCAAAATCCCTCTGGATTGCATCCTTTTCCTATGCAAACAAGTTTATTTTTAAAAACTAGTCAGACCTATTAATAGATAAATGTCTTTGGAAAAAAGGATTTCCTAGAGTTCCATGGATTTTCTGATGATAATTTTAGTCCATTTTAGAAACCATTATCAACTTAGTGATGTTACAGTCTAAAAAACACTGCCAAAGCATGAAGGTGGGCTTAGAAATGGAAAGTTTTCAGAAAGAGCCTCATTCTCAAAGAGAGTTCAGGAGGAGACATGGGAGAATAGAAGTTGCCAAAGTGCTAGAGGAAAGAGGGTGAAAGCATTTTTTTCCGTTTGTTTTTTATTGTCCAGCGGTGAGGGGTCAGAGGCTTGGCCACCAGTAGGGAGCCAGACATACACTCCAGCAGAATTGGGGAGAGAATCAAAAGACTAAAAATAAGAAAACTCATTCTCTTTATCTCAACTCATGGCTGAGATAAAGAGAATTTAATAGGGAAAGCAAAAGCTGCACACTCCAGGAAAGCAAAACAAGGCATTAATTCACCATTTCCCATGGTTCAGCCATCCCCAGGAGAGCCAGGCCTCACCACATGTCACAGTGACTTGAAAAGACAAAACATCATTGCTCCAAGTCTGTCCCATTCCTCCTTCTTCCCCCCACTTATGACACCATATGCTGTGGGATATCCCTTGGTTAGTTTGGGTTAGCCATGTCCCAGCTGTGTCCCTTTCCAACTCCTTGGGCACACTTAGCCTCGTCCCTGGTGGGGCAGAGTGAGGAACAGAAAATCCCTTGACTCTTGAAACCATCTCTATGTTATCAATGCTGTTTTCAGCAGAAATGCAGAACAGAGCCCCATACAAGCTACTGTGAGGAAAATGGACTCTATCCCAGCCAAAAACAAACTCAGCATCTTTTAAAGGTACTCCAGACAGTTCCATCACTACAGGCCTCTGGACTGATGAATTTGTTGTGTGGTCTTCTTATGTACTATTAACTGCCTAGGGGATGAGAGAAAAGTTAAGTTTTTAAGAGATCAATTTTGTGGCAGGATACATCAGGAATCTGCATTCAGTGTATGCATGCAACATCTGGAAAAGAAGATAAAAACAATTGTGAAGAATATGATACAATATTATTGAGGGCAGCAACAAGACTCACGGAAGGATTTCAAGGTACATATTAATAGAATTTTAAAGTGGTTTAGGAATTCAATATTGGCAAATAAAAATAATGCAGACAAAGGAAGAATATATGCAAGGAATAACTTGGCAGAAACTTCTGTTAAAAATTTGATTGTGTGTTTAGTAATGCTAAATATACTTGATAAACTTGAAAAGGATTAATTAAGGACTAGGGAAGGAAAGCTGAAATATCATTATGACCCCATATACAATGCCTGCATTTGTCTCTGGAATACTGACAATAATTATTGTTACTCCCTATTTCCTCTCTGAAAGAAAGATGTAATAAAACTGGGGAAAGTAAAGAGTAACACATAAAAATGTAGGAATTGCCTGGGTAGGACATACCAAAGACCTAATAACCTGCTTCTCACAGCTGGGAATGGTGGGTGCCAAGAGAAATGCTAGGTAATCACAGGTAGTGATGTTTCACTCACATAGCTTAGCAAATTCCTGGTGTCATATCTTTGTAATCAGTAGCACAGAACAGATTTTTTTCCCCTCACTGCATTCAGTTCAGTTTTGATCCTGTATAAACTTGAATTGTCTGCAGAGCCCTGTACCAAGGCAATTCACAGCAGCACTGATCAGAGGTACACAAGTTCAGCATGAAGCAAAACTAAACAGATTGACTCTTTGGCCTGGATGAAAGACAAGTGAGAGAAGACATGACAGGGCTACAATCAATTGGTTGTTATGGAAGATAACTGAAAACAAAGGGATTGGAAAAAGGCTAAAAAGCCTGAAGCACATAAAGAGAACAGGGATGCCAGCAAAGCCTCCTGACAGTGCCTGGCACTGTAATCATCCAAGGTGGCAACAGGCACTGTTCATTGTTGCTTTGCCTGGAAACATCAGCCAGGACCTGTTGGACTGCATTATGAAAGGGGTACGACTTCTTTATGAGTCTGGTTTTACACCTAGACCAAAACTAGTTTCTCCAAATGTGCTTTAGGATTTAGAAGAAAATGACTGATTTTTTCCAGTGGAATATTGCTGCTGGTAGAGGGAGTCCTGGTGTTGTTGGTGAAGACTCAGACTCTGTGTCACCAATTTCCATCCAGGATATTGTCTGTAATGGAAATGTAGCTTGTAATGGCAGGAGGACAGGTAGCAGAGTGTGAAAGTGGTACAGCCCAGTGGGAGTATCCTGGGGCAGATGGGTAGTAGGATTTACAGATTTCCCTTGTGCTCAAAGGGTCAAAGGTGGCCCAACAACTGGATTCTTGTTCTCCATTATGTCTATCACGGTTCCTCCAGTATCAGGGAAAAAAGTCATATGTCTCTGTCTCTTGGAGAGTGTTGCCATGACCAAAGTTTTATCTCAAATTCCCATGTGTACATTTTCAAATGGGATAATCTGGTAACAAAGAGGCCACAGATTCAGGGTAAGGGTGGTAGAGACCCTGCATTTATAGATGGTCTGTCGAGAGATGTCACTGCAAATATGGGCTCTGCCAGGTAGCAGCATGTCACATGTGACATGCATTTCCTATGCACACCATAGGAAATGATTCCCCTGTGTTCACAGGGAGACCAAGAAGAAATAGGTGAATGGCCAGCATGAGGAGCTGCATTGCTGTGTTTGTTCTTGTATCTACAACTTATGTTCCTGTTTTTCCATCACTCCATTCTGCTGGATGAGGAAAGTACAGTGGTGAAGTCAACAGCAGACCTTCACCTGTCCAAATGTTTTCTCTGAGCTATCTGTGGTGGTGGTGGTGGTGATAACTGATAGTTCCAAAGGGGAGAATGCAGTCAAAGTGTTTCTGTTTGCAAGGGAGGTGAAAACCACATTTTGGTAGGATCTGCTATGTGCTACAAGAGAGAAAGCAAAAGGAAGCTGCTAAAAGTGAGGAGAAAAGGCATATGATTTAAAGGGTGGTGGAGTGTAAGGCGTTCATGCTAGAGAAGGAAGATAGATGCCATAGAAATTGAGGAAGAGGGAGGGAAAATGGAGAAATGCCAAAGTTGCCAATGTCTGTAAAATTCTAAGAGGCTTGGTCTCTCAGTGAGAGATAGAGGGACAGAAGTCGGGACATTCTTATGCCCTTTTAAGAATACCTTGGGGCAAACATAGTAGTGTATGTAAAGGTTTGGAAAGGCTTTTTCTGTGTGGCCAAGTGGTAGAAAGCTGTAGCTTTACACTAAGAACTAGTAAAATTTCATTCAGACTTCCTGTTTTCTAAAATGCTCAAAAAGAAAACAGAAATATGATTTTGTCCATGCAGTATGGAATAGAGCCTTCAAGCAGGAATCTGAATTAATGAAATTTGCATTATTATACTGTCTTGATTTGGCATATCTGTTGGGGATTAGTAATTTCTTGGATGAAAAATTATTTTTATTCTAAAAATGGCACATTACCCCTTTAAAAAAAGAGAAGTCTAACAAGTCATTTTTGCATGCCAGTATGTAGTAAAGTACAACTACTTTAGACAGATGTTGGTTTGTAGTGTATGGGGTCATCAGTGATGTTTACAAACCACTTTGAGTTTAATCTCAGTATTGGTCTAGAAGCATGTGGGGTTCAACTCACAGAAGCATCAGAAAACAAAAAATTAGAGAAGGGATAAAGAAAATGGACACACCAGAGGTGGAACACATGATGTATGGAAAACAAGTTGCAGATTTTCATTGTTAGTCTTAGAAAAAGTGAGCAAACATAAGATGTTTAAAGGTGAAAGAAAAATATTTTCAGTCCCATTGTATAATAAACTCATGGAAGTGCTCAATATGTATTAAAAAATTAGAGGCAGAAGATCTCTTTTTGTACAAACTACTCTTTGTTCAGAAGCTGTTTTATTGGAAAAATGCAAATGCTTATATTTAGTCTTCAAAAGTATATATTCCAGAACTTTTTTCCTGGTCTTGTTTTTGTGTTACCTTTTCAGTTCTTCCCCAGAACTGGTAGTTCCCTGAGTCCCTGCTAGATGGCATGGCAAGCCACCACAATAATAATAATGTGATAAGGCAGATGTGGTATATTCTGCGCAGTAACCAAGAGATCTGCTCAGACAACATTTTTCCATTCCCTTTTCCTTCCTATATTTTCATCATGTTTTCTTACTTATATGTGGGAGATCACAGCTAGGCTTTTAGTTTCTTAATTATTAAAGCAATTATAACTAGAGGTAAAGTTCTCTTTCTCCTACATAGATGAAAGGAGATAAAATCAATACTGCTTGTAGCTGTATTTCATAAAACACACTTGAGTCTTAATAGCTGTTGTCTCCCCTTTTTCTGTCTTTCCTGCTGTAGAAATAGTGTAATCCAAGCTCTAGCAATGTGCCATTCCTTCCCTCACAGCCAACTGCAGGTGAAACTCTCTCCTTGGTCCCACAGGACCTTGTGAATCACTATACACTGTCCTGCTGCACTTTGTTTCACTTTGGCTTCACAAAGACCGTGCTGGGATGAGGGCATGATGCTTGAATGCTGCCACTAACAAAGCAAATATTCAGTTTTGCTTTCAGTGTTTCTCTCTGTGTTAAAGCCCAATTCATAAAGTCTGGTTCTCCTTCTACTGTGTGAAGGTGGAATTAAAAGTAATTCCAAGTAACTCACAGAGGTAATGTTGTTGTAATTGCTGTTAACAAAAGCACTACTGGTGTGCAAAAGATTTACATGGGACCATTTTCAAAATTACCGTTTTGAATGGATTTTAGAAAGTGAAGTTTTAATAGCTGCTGCCTTACACTGCAATTACCTTTAAAACAAGCAATAGATGCAAAGGGGAAGGACCAAAGGTAGATGGTATAAGCATGGATTAGCTATGGGCATGTTGTCTGTAGTAGAATTTGGTCAATATTTGCAGGTGCAGATTTACAGAGGGGGTGAGAGTACAGGAGTGTTCATCTCTCAGTCCTTGCAGCAGCACTGGGAGACTGGCTATACACAGCACTACACTGCCACTTCTCCTTGGCATCTTGGTCACAGGAGGCAGATGTAGGTCACTGAAGGGGATCCGTGACTCCGTGCAGCAGCTGGCAAGTGGGAGCCTTGCGCTGGGTACTGTATGGTGGGGGAAAAGGATCATGCCTCAGCATGTGATCAGGTGTGCAAGGGGAAAAGCTCATCTTGTGCCCCACACCTCTCCCAGTCACTCGGGCACTGCACTGGCCCCTGCTGCAGCTTGGCTTGGCAAAGCACTCAGACACTAGAGAGAGAGGCTACAATATTAAAGAGGTTAATGTGTAAAGCTGTCATGTAAAAAAAAAATAAAAAAATCCATGTGCTCTTTTTACCAGGTTTTAATAGAAAAAGCTTTTCTACACTGTAGAGTTAGTAATTCTGCACACACAGAGGGTAAACAGAACGAGTGAGTCTATTATAAATAGTGCTAAGTTTATCTGTTCTAATCTCATTTGTTTTCCTAAAGAAAAGGTAAGCATTAGCAGACTTCTAACTTGTGATAAACGAATTCTCTTGCGCTGCATTTCAGGAAGGATCTAGCAATGGAAAACTCTGGGGAAACACCTGCTTAGTGTAGTATAACCAGCCTGTTTAAAGCCTGCACAAGTAATTTCAGCAGTGTTAGTGCTGAAAGTATTACGGAGAATGTGAGTAATGGATATGAAAATATGGTATTGCATTGTAGAAAATGCCCTGGAGAGGCAATATGTGATTATAGAGTCTGAAGGATCTTTTGTGTGAGTCTTAATGTGAAATCTTTATGTTGTTCCAGTCAGTGGCAAGGGCTGTGTAATGACACCTGAAGGGAGAGGGGCACAGAGGCACTGTATTGATTATTGATACTGTCTTTCATTAGAAAGGTATTTGAAGCAATGTATACCTCTGCAGGTAATCCTGTAGATAATAGGGGTTAGATGTGTGAAAAGACTTAAGCATCCATGTATTATTTTTGGTGCACAGCTCTAGTCTTTAGCAAGCAGGAGGGCTGTTAAAGCCCTAGTTCAGTGTCTAATGGGCATGCCCAAACACATACCCATAACCAAGCCTGTCAGGATCCTTCTTTTAATGACCTCAGTTGAATTCCTACCAGAATCAGTTTCCCTCAGCCCAAGGAAGAGTCTTTGAGGGCTACCTTGCAGTGACTATGGCTATTCCCCATACACCTCTTCTCAAATTCATTACTCTGTGTAATTTAGAGAAGACTTGAAGCTGTCTCTTCATCTGTGCCAGAAAGAATACTGAGGCCTCTTGGCTGTCAGATATTCAGAGGGGAGGGGAAGAGGGAAGAGAGTTATCTCCTGTTAAAACTCTTCCAGTATATACAAATAATGACAATTCATTACAGCAGAGACAGAGATTGATGACATAGGCATATAATTAGGGCTATCACCTGGGAAGTGGGAGAGTCAGGTTCTGGTCCATGCTCCAATGAATATTTAATTATTAACATCAGATGGAAAAGCTCTGTCAAGCCTGGGTAGGCTGCACCTGCAGTTCTCCAGTGGTTTTCTGCTACAAGCAGTCTCCTGGCTAGTAGGAGAACTGGACTGAACCCCTTGTTTTCACAGTAATAGGTATCTCAGAACAGACCTTTCACCTTCTGCCAGTACTCACCTCTGAACAATTCCAGAAGACAGAAAATATTTCAGTAGCTTTTATTTACTTTTATGATGGGTCACGTGTTTTAGGCATTTAGTTTGAAAAGACAATGAGAACTTTTAGAAAGCTCTCACATCTCCAGGATAGGTTCCTTTGTGTTCTGCCAAGGTGTCCAGAAGTGAGGTGTGAGGATGCAGGTAGTGCATTCTATAATTTACATGAACTCCTAAAGAGGAAGAAAGAAAACAGATATAAAATCTTCTTGGTCCTTTACCAGATGAAAAACTGAGGAATCAGAATCTTGGTGTGTAAGGTTCTGTTTCAGTAGTCTCTCAAGAAACTCAATTTTCTGGTAGGAATGGAGTGAAAGGCAAACTACAGCCCCAGGCTCCACCAGGAGGTCAAGCTAAGGAATACTCAAGGAGGAAAGGGAGATTCAATTGCTGAAACAGGAGGGCCAAGTATCACTTTTGGTGTTGGCTCTGACATTTTGAACCTGCCTGGCCTCCTGCTGGTTTGCAAGGGAGCAGATCTCCCTGAAGTCTTTCCTTAGACCTGCAGGCCACCTGCAGATATTGTGGCTGCCCATGGCATCTCAGGTAGCTCGTGACAATGTTTAGTCCCACCTATCCTGTCCATCCTGCAAATATGGTCTCTCCTGCCTTTGAATCTGTCTTGTCATTCTGCTTCACTAGCAGGAACCAGTGACTAATGTGAAAATCTGTCTCAATCTATGTGGTGGCTAAAATTGTTCTGATCTTGCAAAAGGAAGAACAAAAAAAAAAAAAAAATCCGTTTGAACCTCCTTGTTATGGAGTAGCTGGTCCAATTTTTCACAGATACAAAATATCACTCTTTCCTTTTTATTGCTTAAAAGTAACTTCATAGTCTACAGTACAACTTTTAGGACAGGATTTGCAAAGACTGGCGGAATTTTAAGAGGTGTCTATTGGAAATTTGTAGTTTTATTTGCTATTAGTATCTTCCTTACTGGTTTTATCAATATTTTTATAATTAATTTTAGAAGAAAAATTAGTTTTATGATGTAGCAAAAAAAAAAAAAAAAAAAAAAAAAAGAAAATTCAGTTCTAAGAGATCAAAAAAGACTGAAATGTATTGATAACTTCCCATTGAAAAATAATAAGACAAGAACAACACAAGGAAGTTTATAATGGAGAAAGATACAGATTAGGGCCATTCTGCAAGATGTCGTGTAATATGGTATGTGCCAGTAACAAGCAGTTTCTGTTTTCAAAGACATGCAGCTTTGCATCTTATATTCTGATTTTTAATTCATCTTGATTGTGTTTTATTTGAGATGCTCTTTGCCCTTAATATAGTCAGATTTGGTAAGATTTGCTGTCTCACTAGATTTCACAGTCTAGGTTTCATGACCTTGACTGACATATATCTGGATATCAATTACATTTTATTAAAAATATACCCATTTTAATAGAAGCATTCCCTGCCTCCTGCTTGGTTCACTAATACTTACTCAGAATCGGGGAAAAAATTGCGGGTCACACTGATACAAAAAGGCAAGACTGACTGAGCCTTTCTGTGAGCAATGTTCTACTAAGTGCTCTGTTTCTATCCAGTGTGAACATGGATTCAACACTGATTTTTTAAGAAGTAGTGTGGAACCACTTGTTGCCAGTAGTTCTTCTTGGAGATGCCACCCAAGCCTTTAGGCTTGTGTGCCAGAACTCTTTTGACTGTGTCTGTTGGCTTATGAGCTTGCTCCAGTCAGAGGATACTGCTGAGCACAAACCTTGCCAGTCCTGCTCGGCATAATTTTCAACGCTTGGCTGTCAGTTTGTGTTCCAAAATGCTGTGCAGTGAGCCAGTGAGTTGCACTGCAGGAGAAGGCCAAGTCTGGACACCAGCTGGCAATGAGCTTACACTCAAGTGCTGTCCTATGATCAGTACAGCTCTGACAGCTCAAGCCCTGCCTGTCCTCTTGCTATTACAGTCCTTCTCTGGAAACTGGCTTTCTTTTCCTGGAAAACAGCCACAGGTGCACCAGGTATACAGAGGGGCTCCAGTCTGTTGCTCTAAAGGAAAGAGTATTTATTAATTCCTTGAAAAAATATTTTCTGACACAGAATTTAAGCAGGAGGCTTAGGAAGCTCATGACAAATGGGCAAGAGAGCAGTGGCAGATTATGGATTACTGCTAAGCACTTCCAGGGTTCAGAAGAATAAAAGGCTGGTGTGAGCTGGTGATGGCATCATGGCAAGTTTCTGACATTTGACATTAGAAGAGTAGAAAGGCCAGCTGCCTATCAGCCATGGAGCTACTCAGGTTATGGGACAAAGACAACCTTCTCTCAGTGACCTACGCAGAACCAAAAGCAAAAGCAAACAAAAAAAAGGGAGCAGTACCATGAATTTTGGATAACTCTGTGGATGGTGTGTGCCAACAGTACAATAGCCAGTAAACTACAGGACCAGTGAAATGGTGTTTTTGCAAATATGTTAACATCAAAAGGGAGGGTGAAACTAACCTTTGTTCTCTACTGGATGTGGGAGGGAACTTAGTAACTACAGATGAGAAGGCGGAGGTGCTTAAAGCCTTCTTTGCCTCAGTCTTTAGAGGGAAGATGGCTTGTCCTCAAGACAGCTGTCCTCCTGGGTTGGTACATGGTGTCAGGGAGCAGAATGATCCTCCTGTTATTCAGGAGGAGGCAGTCAGAGAACTGCTGAAACACTTGGATGTTTATAAATCTATGGGACCAGCTGGGATCCATCCCAGGGTGATGAGGGAGCTTGCAAAGTGCTCTCCATCATTTACCAGCAGTTCTGGCTCACTGGTGAGGTTCCAGATGACTGGAAGTTGGCCAGTGTGACACCCATTCACAAAAAGGGCAGGAATGAGGATCGTGGTAATTATAGGCCAGTCAGCCTGACCTCAGTACCTGGTAAGGTAATGGAGCAGTTTATACTGAGTGTTGTCACAGTATAAACACACTTACAGGCCGGCCAGGGCATCAGACCCAGCCAACATGGGTTTAGGAGGGGAGGTCATGTTTGACCAACCTGATCTCCTTTTATGACCAAGTGACCTGCCTGGTGGATGTGGGAAAGGTTGTGGATGTGTCTGTTTGGACTTGAGCAAGGCCTTTGGCACTGTCTCCCACAGCACACTCCTGGCAAAGCTGGCAGCCCATGGCTTGGACAGGAACACTCTTGGTTGGGTTCAGAACTGGCTGGATGGCCAGGCCCAGAGAGTGGTGGTGAATGGTGCTGCATCCAGCTGGGGGCCAGTCATCAGTGGTGTCCCTCTGGGGTCTGTGCTGGGGCCAGTTCTGTTCAATATTTTTATTGATGACATGAATGAGGGTATTGAGTCCTTCATTAGTAAATTTGCAGATGACACTAAGCTGGGAGCATGTGTCGATCTGTTGGAAGGTAGGAGGGCTCTGCAGAGAGACCTGGAATGGTTGGATGAATGGGAAAAGTCCAGTAGGATGAAATTTAATAACGCCAAGTTCTGAGTCCTGCATTTTGACCACATTAACCCCCTGCAATGTCACAGGCTGGGGATGGTGTGGCTGGACAGGGCCCAGGCAGAAAGGGACCTGGGACTACTGGTGACAGCCGACATCCTGGCCTGTGTCAGGAGTAGTGTGGCCAGCAGGAGCAGGGAGGTCATTCTTCCCCTGCGCTTGGCACTGGTAAGGCCACAACTTGTGTTGTGTCCATTTCGGGCCCTCAGTTTGGGAAGGACATTGAGACACTTGAGCACGTCCAGAGGAGGCAACAAGGCTGGTGAGGGGCTGGGAACACAAACCCTGTGAGGAAGGGCTGAGGGAGCTGGGGTTGTTTAGCCTGGAGAAAAGGAGACTCAGAGGTGACCTTATCACTCTCTACAACTCCCTGAAAGGTGGCTGTATTCAGGTGAGGGTTGGTCTCTTTCTCCAGGCAGCAACTGACAGAACAAGAGGACACAGTCTCAAGCTGTGCCAAGGGAAATATAGGTTGGATGTTAGGAGAAAGTTTTTAACAGAAAGGGTGATAAAGTACTGTAATTGTCTGCCCAGGGAGGTGATGAAGTTACCATCCTTGGATGTGTTTAAAAAAAGACTGGATGTGGCACTTGGTGCCATGGTTTATTTGAGGTTTTAGGGCTGGGTTAGACTCAATAATCTCTTCCAACCTAGTGATTCTGTGATTCTGTGATCATTAAAATTTGCCTTATCAAGGATGAGCTAGACATGATGGGAATGAAACCAAGAGCTTTTTCCTACCTTCTGAGAAGAATGTCAGCTACAGGAGTTCATCTTCTGGCACCATTGCTGAATGGAGGGGCTAGAATAAGCATCATAGTAATTTTGCTCATCTGACTCTTGGAATAAGCTGTGTCTTCTTTACGGAAAATCTCTTTTCTAGCAAGTAGGATAAAATGATCTGACTCTATATGGACAATTTCTGACCAAAATGCTTAGATACTGACACAAATTATTGTTGCTGAAAAATACTTTTATAATAAGAAGTAATTTACACAGGCAATGCCCCTCCTCTGCTCATTTAATTAAGAGTGATTGCAGAAAACAAGTCAGCTCTAGGCTGTGGAACTAAAATGCTGTAGAGGGCCCTAAGTCCTCATATATATCTGAAGTTTTTCTCATTATTGTACAGGGTATTTAGTAAGGGAGTAATAATCCAGGCAATTGGTAGATTCTGGAGTCAGTGCAAAGGTGAGGCTCTTTCCTGAGGGTAACAAGATAAAAACTGTTGGTTTTGGATATTTTTCTGAAAATAAATGACAATCTTTAATCAGTGATTGGAAACATGGAAACATAAGAAAAGATAACTCTGTAGGCTAATAATTGATGATTTAATCAATTTGAGAAACCATCCAATGGGGACTACTCTGAGAGTTGGAAGGAATATATGCAGAGAATCTTTTCTGCTTGCTTCTCCTTTTTAACACATGATCAGAGACTTTGTGCACTGCAAACTCTTCCCCTACTGATAACAAATCAGTACTTAGGTTTCAGAATACACCCACAGATGAATGTGAATGAAAACTAGAAAAGGAAGGAAAAAACAGCCTGGTGCAATGCTTTTCTGTTTGTCTCCTGATTTTACAGAATGGAACCTCTATGTGCAATTGTGTTGTGCATTTTTAGGGGAAATAACAGTATAGATAAGAATGCAGCTTGAAGAGACAAACTTTAGTACAATATAATTTTACATAGACAGTATTTTTAATTAATTTACTTTTAATAATTTGTATATTTTTTCTTTACAATAAATAATCCAGTTTTCATATTTTTGTAGTTACAGTATTTCTAATATCCCAGTATTAATTAACAATATTCCATATTGTTAATTAATTTTTCTCATTCCTAAGGATTCATAGTATTCAAATATTTATAAAGAATTAATGCTTCACCTTGATCATTACTTAGTCAGGGTAAGAAATGTTTTTTTAATCTTGTCTTGCAAGGAAATCCTTCTGGGTTCCTAATTTTAGTTCTTGCTCTCGTATGGACTCCAAAAAACCTAATAGTGCATTTTCTTCAGAGATAGGATTCTGGCCTGAAGATTGTCTTTGGAGTGAACAAAAACCCCCAAAACATTAATTCAAACAAGAGTAATGCAGTGCCAGTACAGAAAAAAGGTCTATAAACATGGTGTTGTTTTATCTCAGACAATTACTATCAACAGGTAATAAAAACATAACTACAATAAAAAAAATAGTTTCCCTGAAATATTTTCTCCCACATAGTTTAATTTATATAAAAAAAAATGTATTACCTCTGGAGAGCATTTATTTATGCATTCATCTTTTCTATAATCTGTGTTATTTTTATGGGATGTTTTGTTATTCCACCTCTACAGAAAATAGGATTTTTTTTTAATCCCCCTCCAGACCGAAAAATACTTCGCTTAGGTTGAAGGTCTTCTGGTTTGTCACTGGAAGGCCCCTTTACTTGCTGATTTCTACTCATTAAAGTCATAGTTTATCCACCTTCAAATGTCTCTGCTCTGTGTCACAGACACTTATTTGTTCTCTAGCCATCAAAGTGTATTAAAATTAACAGCAGTCATCACATGAGTGGAGGGTAGCCATTCTCAGACACACAGATAGTTATATACTCACAGCAGGAAACTTGCAATCAAATTCTAGCAAAAGGTCACATTTGCAATAAGTAAAGGAAAATGTAGGTAATTGGTTATGGAATCAGTTAATATCTTTGCAGGCCTTGAAAGGCACTCTGATGGACTTGAAACCTTTTTGTTCAAGTAATTAAAAGTGAGGTATTGTGATAGTATTAAAAAACTCAGGAAATTCTTGGTGCGCTGTAAAATGATGTTGCTACAATGGCAAACAAATTTAAGAGGAAAAATTATTTGTGGCTTGTTTGAAAAGATGTACAGATTTGGATTCTGGCTGAAATGCAGAAAAGGAATAAGGAGTGAAGTGCAGGAAAATGTGAAGATTAGTCCTACAAAATATGTTTTTATGCCTGGCTTCGAGACATGCCCACTCTTTCCCTCAGCTGATTTAGTTTCATGCTGCTTTAGAAATACCACACTGTGGGGTTTTCCCAGGCTTCCCACAGACTTCAGGATATCTGCTGATTTGGAAATCAGTGACTGGCTTTCTGAGGCTGCAAAGCATTTCAGTGTTGGCTGGAATTCTGTTTCTTCTAGTGGTACAATGCAGTCCTGAGCCCCAGTTTAACTGTGTCCTAGGTTGGGCAGGTCTCTGAGCCTCCTGCCACAGAAGGCAAAGCACGAAGCAGGGACTTGTCAGGAGACAGGCTATGGAAAGGCACTGTTGTTTTCTTTGTCAATCAAACACTCTTTTTCATCTTGTTCAAGCTAGGAATGTCTGACAGTTTTTGGTGTGATTGGGGATAGAATCTTTAGGGCATCTGGTGTGACACTCTTCCTCTGCCTGTAGAAAATCAAAGTTGGCACCTGAGGGCCCTCAGCACAAGGTTGGGTGCTCCCTTGAACAGAGGGTGGTGCACCCCATATCTTCCCATTTATGTTCTGGTGCTTTGAGTTATGAAAAAAAGATGTCTGCTGGATCAGATGGAGATGGTGTGTGACCTAGGAATATTCCTGAATCTATAGGTTGGGACACTTGGCAACAAGAAGGAAGGCATGATTTAAAGCTTATGCTTGAATAAAAGTTTTAAATAACCAAACAGCCATTTAATATACTCAAAGAGTTCTTTTCTGCCCACCAAGTGGGCAGAAAACCCTTTCTACAATATGGGCTCAGGCTGGTTTTGCTCCAGAATAACCCCAAGCCTGGCATTCAAGAAGCTTTCTGGTAGCTGAGGAAAGGCCATCACTGAGCCCTGGTCTCTCCAACTATCAGTGAGTCTTCTCCTTGCTGAGAAAACAGAGGGTGGAACATGCCCTACAAGAATTTGGTGGAGCACCAGGCAGCTTCAGGCCTCTCAGAGATCCCCAGTGAGGTCCCAGGCGCTTTCTTAGCTATGACTGGCAGTGGGGTTAGAACCAGAGGTGTGGATGAGATACCTGTGGATTTTCGTGTTGCTTCCAAGCAATCCAAGTGTGCCTGTGTTGTCCCAGATGAGCAAGGGGTAGAGCATTGTAATTTTGACTCCCTTAGATGAAAATAAAAGCTCACCTAACAGAAAGATTTTCCCTCCATTCAGCAAAAAAAACCCAAAAAACTGAAGGAAATTATAGTTGCCAACAGGAAAACTTAATTTCTTCTCCTGTCTGTTTTATTTCCTGATAGCTAAATTAGCCTAACAAAGGCAACACAGGCCTGATCTTGGAATGGTGTTGGGATTCTCCCAAGAAGAAATTTGGGTAGGGAAGAGAACTTCAAAGGCAGATCTAAACCTCACTAAAATAAATTAATTTAGAGGAAGACTGTGCTTCCTTCAGGGAAATCTGTCTCAGTGTCGCTCCCTCTCTCCAGGCTCAGTTTCCCACTTTCAACATGTTTATGGCTCACATTATCTTACCTCTGCACTGCTTTTAGTGATTCTCCAACAAAGGTGATCCTGGGAATGGCCAAGTCTCAATTTTCTGTGTTGTCTGAGCATAAGCAGACAAAGAAATCACTTTTAATTTTTTCCTTCCTTTTCTTTCTCACGCTGGTGTCTGAAGTGACTGTCACCACTTAGACTGAAGCTGGCATGAAAAGTGGTTTGCCTTGTATAAGAAAGAGTGACAAGTGTCATCTCAAATATGTGCTCCTTAAGCTCTGCTGCTGTGCTAATACTGCAAATAGGAGGGGGGAAAAGCTGGTTAAAGTTTTCTTACTGTCAGGTTTTTGATTGTGCCAGTCCTGACTGGACATTGTGTTCAACCAGTTCAGCATTATAATGAAGTTATGAAAATTAGTGAGGATATTCAAAAGACTTTTGAATTTTAAACATTGAGTATTCCAGAGAACTGGGATGTAATTTGTAAACTGTATGAGTGAGGGAAGAAGGGGAAGAACAACTCTTACTAGTAACACGTCAGTTTTATTTGAGGATCTTTCCCCAGAGACTTAGCAAGAAGGAAGATAATAAAACATTTCCTGAATTGCTAGGTGGAGACTATTTGCTCAGTTCTAATTGAAATTTTTGTAGGAAATTCTTTGCAAATTTACAAGTCTTTCAATTAATAGGAAGGGGGAAAACACCCAGACATCTTTTTGTGTTTAAGTAATCAATCATAGGTGGAAATTAGAAGTTTGAGTAAGACAACATTTGAATCAATTATTGCAGTAGGTAAGTGTTACTTTATAGGTTGAAATACCTTTGCCTAAGCTATGTTACAAAATTTCAAATAACAAACATCTAAAAAAAAAGACATATGTAGGGATCTAGTTATTTCAATTAATTAATGAATTTATCCAACTGAAAGGCAAGGAAATAGAAATGCTGAATAAAAACCTCTCAACTTTTCACCTCTTTCTAGGCTAAACTGTGCTAAAAGTATCTAGTCTAAAGAAATTCTCATGGAAGTTATATTTTTTATGTAGGGTATTTTTTGGGAAACAGTGTGAAACTTTTTTTTAGGACTTTCTCTTTCAAACTATTTAGCCACGTGAGATCAAAATATTCTAGCCCTGTGGTATGAGGACTTCAGAGCTCATCTTGCTCAGCTTGTTTGAAAGAAGATCAAGATGTAACCTGATCACTGGTAACAGGAATTTCATAGTGGAAAAAAGGACTGACAGTAGGGGATTACAATCTTGTTGACACAAACATCCAGAGATCCTACTGAAGCTAGATGGCATTTCTTGAAATACAATACTCTTTCCTTGCTGTGAGGGCAGCAGAGCTTTTGTTGCATATGCATCTAATCATGTTCCCATCCTGGAAGTGTCTTGGTCTCTGCTGTCCTCTGCCTTTGATTGACTGAAATGTCACAGCCGCGGGGCTTGAGAAAAGGTATTTGATTGATTAAGGATGTATGAAATTTAACTTCCCTGAGAAGATGATATGACGGTCCTTTCAAAGGCTATAAAAGATACCAAAATATCTTGTTGAACAGTTTTGGGCTTGCTTGGGGATCTTTTCATAAAATTTTGAATTAATGGTTTGTTCTTGGGTTTTATTTTATTTATTTATTTTTTAACCTGATGTAATTACATTTCTGTACTAAAATTCTGTCTATTTTCTTTCTCTGCTTAACAAAACCCCCCCAGGAGCATTCACACCACATTTCAAAACTGATCTCTGTCCTCTTATGAACCTGAAAAATTTACTGTCTTATTTTCCACTTTCCTTCTGCAGCTGTTTTCCAGTGTTGTACTGGAAATGATGTTTCACCATCTGCAGATTGAGTCAGATACAGATTAAATGTGGGGGATTTTTTAACTGGAATTATTTTTTTTAAGATTTGCCTTTGATATTCTCCTCAGGCAAATTCCCCATCCATCTTTCAATGACCAAAATCTGGCTGGCAAACTTTGAAAACCCAAAATATCTTAAAATTGTACTGTAAGTTTGAAGGCTGAGGGTAGCATTGATTGGGCTGATATTTATACAGTTTCACATTCTCAGTCTAAGTCACACCTTCAGCTGCTCCTGCTGGTTCCAGCCATGCCTGTACAGTCTGTGCTTGTGGCAGTGACACCCAATCTGCCCTCCTGTTGGAAGTACACGTGTGTTAGTAATAATTGCTCTCCTGAGTGAGGAGATGGTGGCATTGCAGAACAGAGCCTTGTACCCCCAGGTTACCTGGGTACTTGCTGGCAGGGCCATGCTGGAAAGCCTGGTAGAGACAAAAGGCTTGGCAGGATCATCACATCCATGTTCTGGATGGTTCTGAGGCGTGCCAGGGGAACAGTCAATTGAAGCAGTAAGTCAGTCTCCTGGCCTGCCTTCTTAACAATCACTGGTTTTCTGGGGAAAAGATGGTTCGAGTTTTCCTGATGTCACCCTGAAAGGAGGGGAGAGACAGTGCTGAGTGCTTGACAAAGGATCTTTTTCTTGGTTCATGGTAGATAGAGCAGCTCATTGTATGTATTTTGTAAATATTAGAGGGTTCAAAGAACAGAATAATAATGCTTTGCAATAAAATATTTATAATTTATCTATTTATAAAGCTGATAAACAAGTAATATCATGAAACCAATTTAAAATGTCCTTTTATTTTTTAAAATCTCAAATTGGTTCAGCTCTCAGGATAATTTCCGCTGTAAATTTTATGTTGCATATTTAATACTATTTGGTTTCAAGTAATTATCTGTTTTAAATCTTACTGTTGCAGTTTCCTTGTATGCCCTAGGGCAACTGTGTATAAAGTTATCAAAAAGGCACTATATTCAAAAAGAACAAAATGTGTAAAGCTTTGTCATATTTTTACAATCCCATGTATATTTATCATAGTTTCTAATTATTCTTTTTGCTTTACTGCATATTATTAGTTTAATTGAACCATAAACTTTAGACTAATAACACCAATTTGTCTTTCATTATACTTTGCTCTATTAACTTTTACAAATGGGTTCATCTCAGCCACTGATTGATGGGCTCACAGCAACTGTGCTAGATTTCTTGCCCAAACATCCACATTGCATTTTCTGTTCTTATAAGATGCTTTTTCTTTTTTTTAATTTTTTTTTCCTTCTTCCCTCCCTCAGATAGAAGATTTTATTCTTTATTCTTATGGTTTACATACAAGATATATTTTGTAACTTTTCTCTTCCAAACAATAGCCCTTCTGGCAGCAACCACCAGCAGTTAAAAGACCTGGAATTCTCAATTACTTCAAGAGATCCTTTGCAAATAAAATGTTTGGTTCAGAGTCCCAGTAAGAGTCCCTATTCTCTTCAGAATCTGAGGAATTTGAATCTCCTAATGAATCTTCATAGGCAGGCATTTTTCTGTTAAGTGATGGGAGTTTCACAAAAATATAAAATCATAAATCTTTCAGCAAAAATAAAAATCTCCATAACTATAAAAATACACAAAAATAACAAAAAAACCGAGAAGAAAATAAAAGCAAATGTGAAAAGCTAATATAGGGCCACTTAGCAAATTCATATTTTGGTTGGGGCCAAGACTTTTTAACAGCACAATCCTCATATCCTCTTCTACTCTATTCACAAATCCAATTAATCTGCAGGGTGAAAAATTAGCATTGAAAGTAAGCTGGTCTCTCCCAGCTGGGTTAACCCTTATCTTTCTAAGCTTCCCAGGCTTCGTGATGTTCTGTCTTGCACTGTCCTGTCACTACAGGTCAATTCCTTGATCACTGCCCATGTCCTGTCAAGACTTCTGGTCCAGGTGTCACATCTTTGAAAAACACAGAAGCAGACAAACACCTGTCTTTGCTATTGCTATTTGGGTTCTGTTTCTCAAATATCTTGCAACATATCTTTCCCTCACTCATGTTTTTCTTCCACTTAGAAAAACATTTTCTCTTTTGTACTGTCTGTCCTGCTGCTTTCATGTGGGCCTCAAATATAGCTGTGTTTCCAAGATTCTTTCCAGGCAGAAGGAAAAGGAGCTCCAATCCATCTTTAGCCAGGCAGACAACATTTGCAGTGTCACCTAAACACACAGAGAAAATGCAACCACTGCCAAAGAGACCTTCTGGAGTCCAAGTGCCACAGAAAATTATGGGAGATATTAAGCAATTTGAACAAAGTAATATGTGTGACAAGTTGGAGATACATCTAAAGTTAGCTGTGTATCTCCACATTCATGATAAAACTAAGGCAATCTGAGGGAAAAAAAGGTGGAGAATGGAAGAAAACAATGCCAGCTTGAGGGCCAATCAAGAGGAATGAGAAGAGCACAGGAATAGAGAGGAAATTTCCTCCTGCATGAGGAAATTGGGAAGGAAAAAGAAAGAGATTGAAAGTTAAGCCCCTCCAAAAGATGTGAGAAGATGCAGGGGAGAAGAAGCAGAGTGAGCTGCCAGCCATGCAGTATTAAGGCATCCAAAGATCTTCTGCAATAGAAATATTACAGTTCTTTACTGTGGAAATACCTTTTTGTGTGTCTTGGTCAGTAGAAAGTGAAGTGTGCTTATTCCAAAGCCATGGCAGCCCAGGAGGAGTATCCCTAAGCAGCAGTCTTTCCAAGGGAGAAAGCTACCTTAGGAATTTGATAATCCAAACAGTAATACCCTACAGTAATATCCTGCTCAAAGCCAGTGTCTCACCAGATAGAGGATTCTGACATGTTTTTGAATTCTGCTTTTACATGTTGTGGGATACTAGCAATGGTTTAAGATATGGGAAAGTGGGGTTAAACCTGTAAATGTACAGCAAGAAGTAGCAGAAAAGTAGTATGGAAGGTTCTGCATTTTCTCATGTCTCCATCCAACAGCATTTTAGTGTATTCAGATGTCTTATTTTCTGCACAGCCCTTGCTAGAACCTGTCTGGAGTTCCAGAGTTTGAGCATTTCCAGTGGGTTTCCAGTGTTTCGAGGAAATGTTGCAATGAGCCGCCTAGTAGCTAGAAAAGAACATATCTTCTCTCTTGGTGGATGGTGTTTTCTGTAACTTCAAGCAGCATTAGTCTCAGTTAAGTGCAGAAGGTAAGGATAATGAAGAGGAGAGCAAGGAAGAGCTGTGTACTGCCTACAGTAATTTCTGTGGCACAGTAAAGCACAATAGTGGCATTTTATTAGGTTAATTTCTGTGTCACTACACTCAGATATTCACAAATGATGACCCAGGCTTGTAAGACAATTACATCATTAAATGAATTATGAGACTTGGTAATAAATAATGCATCTGGAGACTCTGCATTTGCCATCTGCGTTTTGAAAATACTCATGGAATACTGTGGGGCTTCATTTTCAAGTACCTTCAGACAAAACAAGTTTGGCTGCAACCTGCTTGTCTAAACAAAGACAGAGATTCTCCAGTAATCACATATATTTATAGACCATGGCTTCAGAGTAAATTTCAACTATAGCTCTAGAGAAAGCTGTGATTGCTGTCAAGGTTTCTAATCTCCCACAAAGCATTTTTTACTTCTAGATGATATATATTCACTGGTTTGTAGCCTCTGTTCAGATATTGAAATCTGACATGTAATATTGAGATTCTAGTGGATCCTTAAATTACCTTATATGCTTCTATTCTTTGGTGACTTTTAATTAGGGAAACAACTATAACTTTTATGAAGACAAAGAGGTTCCTTTGTCTACAAAAGTCACCACGCCCTATATGTCACATAAAGGGACATCTAGTGAGCATATAACCTTCTGCAACAAAACACATCCTTACTGTATCATTGAGCACCAGAATGTGAGGTTTATCAAGTTACATTTGTATGTATTTTTATGTAAAGAAATTATATCTTCACTACCTGCACACTGGAAATGACAATAAACTTTTTACTAGGCAGCTCTTAACTTCTGATCCTGTTTTCAGTTTCTATTTTTGAAAGGATAATTGTGAATATTTTTCAATAAATCAGTTAGCTATTTTTTATTATATCTACAGGATCTGAAAATATGTTTTACAGTAGAAAAATATAAGCATTTTTTCTATCACTTGAAGTAAACTTTGTGTTTCTTTATGGTATGTCATAATATCCCTGTGTTTTTTTTGACACTCACAAAGATGAATTAGTTTAGCTTTAGCTGATGTAAACTTTCATTCTGTTTCTAATCTTAACTGATCAAAAAAAAATATTAAATGGGATAAAACACTCACTGTATCATTCCAAATTAACTAAAATCATTGTAAATGATTTTTTTATTTTTTAATTTCTCTTATTCTTTGCCTTAGTTTCTGTGTCATTCTTCCTGGTGGCAGTGGCAGAGGCAGAAAATAGAAAATGTCATTTTGCTGGAACAGAACACACAATTTTCTGATTGAATTTCTCACTGTGGCCATCCACGTCCTTAGTTCTTACAAAAGCTTATTCTTAGTTTTTAAAAGGGAAATATAGGTAATCATTGTTAATAAAAAGAACTTTGATCCATGCTAACTTAAAGTGAGAAGAAGGAATTATGCATCAGGAAAAAAACCCCCACATTATAATAAGTGAAATGTACATATTTCCCTGGTTCTTACTGAAATATACACTTAATTCTTATTCTTGTTGCTGAGGATGTATTTGACCTATCAATTATTTAAAGTGCTGGCAAAGTTTATTGCTGGATTTTCCAAAAAAAAATATGTGCCTATTGGCTTTTAAGCTGGCACAAAGTTTTTCAGATGTGTAATTAGGAGAGAGGTAGATTACTTTTTACCATGGAAAGAGCATTTTTTACTGTGCCTCATTTAAACAATTATTTTTTAGACATAGGCTTTTTGACTCAAAAAATTCTGCAGCTTATGAAGTTGTTTGTTATTTTGCTGTGATTTTATACACAATGGAAGGGTGAGAAAAAGGTCAGCAATAACTCTGCTGTTGCATTTTCACTGGGAAAAACATAATATTGATCGATAAGAAAATGGAAAAAGCACAACTATTAGCGTCTTACTTGATCTTCTCCGACCTTTACCCTGCCATGTTGATTTTATTCTTAAATGTTATGCCTGTTGTTCCAAAGGTTTGTCCTGTTTAGTCTTTTATTTAATTAATACATGATCTTGTTTACTCTTTCTAATGTTAAAACATGAAATTCATTTTTATTCCTTGTTGAACCATTGTCCTCTTTACACTCAGCAATCCACGCTGGATAATAATTCCGTGTAGAAATTGGCCTGCTTAAGACTACTCTTGAGTAATAATCGATGGACACTTAAGTTCACAAAACTGTTTTTCGGGTTCATGGGATAATTAGATTTAAGGATTATCTAAGCTCTTTAGAAAGAAAATTTAAATCTCAAGCTCTGTATCTTCTTGGGTGTAGACTGACAAGCAGAATATATGGTATTGAGCCTCAGTACTTTGCTAAACATCAATGTACCTGCTGGTAGTGACTCCAAAATGTATTCAAGGAAGCAAGAGCTTCACACTCTGAGGACAGCCTGCATACATTGATATATTTGGCACATGTTCAGTAAAGTACACACTTTCCAGGGATAGGGTATCCACCACTTCTCTGATGCCAGGGTCACAGAGAATTTCTTCCCAATATTGAGTCTAAATCTACCCTCTTTGCATTTGAACATGCAGATGTTGGGCCTTTAGGGTTGCACCCCTGGCTGAGGAGCAAGTCCTGGCAGCATGGATCTCACACTTGCTGGGAGCAGGGCACACTTGTGTCCCTGCACTGCAGGAAGATGGGCATTCTTGTCCCTGCCCCTGGCCTGGCTAACACCTTCTTATCCTCACACTCCTTCAGCCCATGAAGCAACCTTTGTGTTTGGCAATACTTAAAGGAATAAAGCAACCAAAACTGCAGATGATGAACCTCATGGTTGTTTTTTTTTTCCTTCCCCCTCTCCTTGCACTCCTTCCTCTATAAAGGGACAGAAACCCAGCCTCAAACTGACCTGAGTCTGAGGTCAGACATTTTTTGGTTCAAACAACAATATGGGGAATTCCATATGTCAGTAGCTGGGCTTATAGCTATGCTCTAAGTTGGCTTTATAACTTCTTACTTCAGGTGCTCTGTAATGGAAAAAAACCCTGGTCACAAAGCCATTTGCACTGTTAGAAATAAATGGGCTTCAGAAACAAGTTAAACCTCTATCACAAGGGCTTTTTACAGAGGAATCTTTATCATTTAAATCCAGGAGATTTCAAATAATTTTGAAGGTTTTTCCTGGTAACATTTCAAAATAATAGGATAACTGATATGAAAAATAAAAGATGATATTTCAATTCCTTTCTGTTGACTTCTATTTTTTTTATTTTTTTTTCATAAAACAGTTTTTACTGGCCTCATTTCCTTTCTTAACAGATGACAAGCTGATTAAAGGTACCTTTATTATTCTGTTCAGGCTGAATATCTGTACAGTTTTTCACATATTGCCATGAAAATTTCTCACTATCATATGATATGTGATATGTGAATGATAAATATCCAACAGAGTAATTACCAAAGTATCATAATCAAGTGTGCTTCCACTGAGGTCTCTCACAGACCAGTTCTTGCCCTAGTGCAGCCATAAATCATTGAAAAAAGCATATAAGAAATATAAAAAATTGTTGATAAGGTTTGCAGGTGCCACAAAAAGAGAACCTGTGGTAAAAATATCATGATGCTGTGTTGTCTGTACACGACCCTCTTAATTGTTTAATTAACAGGGGAAAAAATAACCAAATTTAAGGCCCCCACACAGGAAAAAAAAAAAATAAACATTAGAGCAAGATTAGCAAGATTTAATATTAAAGAGCGAATACTTTGAGAAGCACTGAGGCTGGAAAGGTGATAGTACTTTTTCAGTGGAAATATTTTCTCATCTGGTGCTACAGCCAAGAGGATTAGTGTAAGTCTGTGGACTTACAAACAAGAAATCATGGAACAGAGGAGGAGGGCTGTGTTCTGTCTGTCCACAAAGTTACCAATACTATTGCCAAAAGGCAGTCTGATATCTATTCTTCAAAAAAGATTTAAAAATCTTGCAGAGTGCTCAGACAAGAGCTATAGGAATGATTTTAAAGACAGAAAATTCCACTTTGCAACAAAACCTACAGGAAGTTTTAAGATTTTAGCTTCTCTTAAAGAATCATACTCAAGAGATGTATGTGCCCTCTATATAGTTCTCTATGAAGTATTTCCTTTCAGTAAGGCACTTGAATTGAGAAGACAATAGTACTCATTCCAGTAATCAGAACATAAGGTGATAATACTGTGTATAGAAAGATTATTTAATTTTTTTAATTTAAACTTGTACATCAAAATTGAATGTTGAGACTTTTTCCTCTTTCCTAAATGATGTTTTGCAGTCAGTCACAAGCCTTTAAACACAAATAGATGAAATTAAAGGGATAAATCATAGAGAAAAACAGATGGTATTCTGTTTTTTGAAATCTATTAACCTCTATGAATCTTGCATACACCAACACTTCTCTGTAAAAGTCTTTGGCATAACTCCAGAATAAAAGGCTGAGCTTATCATCCATATTTGTACACATTTTTCTCAAAGGGGAACAGTTGTTAAACAAATACCACAGGCTTTTTTTTTTTTTTTTTGTAGAAGTGTACTCTTCTGTCATCGTATCATTATTTCCCCAGCTCTCTCTAAGTGCTTGAAAGTTGCTTTCAATTGCAAATTAACCAGGGCAAAAAGAATATGGGCTATGACATCTCTTTTTATGGAAACATGTATCTGATTTTAGTGGCCTGTGATCTCAGATGTTTGTTGTAAATAAGGATTGTATAATGAAGGTTGATAGAAATATTTGATCTAGTGTTGGTTATTCCTCATGAAGCCTGATTTGTTTTCCTCCAAGGTTTTGCATATTTCTTCCACTGTGTGAGGTTAGGAGGAAGAGCCACAGATAAGAAAGTATCTGGAAGACTCAACAAGTTATCTGCCTTGACCTTTGGAGAGCCTTAAAGGGAAGTGTTGTCACTCTGAGGAGATAGAGGTCATACTAGGCACAGAGCCAGCCTACAACTTTTTTTAGAGTGTGTCACAGCCAGGGCAAAGTGAAGACAGACTAGACTTAATCCTTTAACCTAACCTGTCAAAACTGCATCAAGTCAGCACTGCCAAATCTGCAGCCACCTCATAACTCAAAAAGGTATGCATGAGTGCATTTATGAATTTGCTTTTGAAAAGCGGTTTTATGGTTTGGTATTCACAGCATTATAAAATCTAGCCACATCACTGGGTATACAAACATAAAGCTAAATGCTTCCAGCTGCATGAGCAATTTATCCCACTGAGGAGTAAAAAGATATGAAATAAGATTATTGCAAAAGATGATTGTTTTTAAGAGATGTTCACTTCCACATGTAAAAAAATGCAGACTTTGAAGAAACCAGGTTGTGTTGCTTTAGTGAAAATGATAAAAATAACCTATTTGACAAATCCACAGTAATAGATAAAGCACACAGCACAGTAATCCACTATTTTATAATCACTGAGTGTGCAGAAAATACTGTTCCTGTGTGGTGATAAAAAGGAGCAGGGGATTTTGGTTATTTGGGAGATTTACCTATATGGGTGCATGTGTGTTGGCTTCTGTGTATGTATTTTCATGTGCATTTTGTGTGAACCTGCAAATATTTATAAAAAAGGGAGCTTCCATGTGAACAATAACACAGATGCATGCAAAACACAGGGCCACATCCTTACCACTGCAAACCAGCTTGGCTGACAGTGGCACCACTGAGCCACGGTCAGACATGACACTTGTCACAGCTCTTTATATGTCTGTGAACTTTAAATCATGAATATACCGTGATGCAAATGAAAAGTGCTAGAAAGCTCATTTCGTGCAATTAATCCTTGAGGGTTTTTTTTTAGGTGGGAAAAACACAGTAACAATTTTACCTCCTCTCCTCGAGGAGAATGTTCTGAAAGCTACAGCCTGGGTACACAAAGAGACTGAAGACTACAATCTTCTCTTAAAAGATAGGATTGTAACCTGAAAAAAAAAAAGCTAATTTTTTGGTCCTGTGTCAGACTCATGCTGCAAACCTTCAACCAGGTGTAAGAAAGAGATCACCTTCCCTCCTTTATCCTTGAGGATTTACATGGTCACTGGCAACAGGAGCACCCTGCAAGCCACAGCACAGGCTCCTTGTCTGACACTGGGACAGGCCAGGGTTCCAGTCTGTGCCCCAGTGTTTGTTTAAACTTTGCTGTTGGTTCCCTGCAGTGCAGCATCCAGCTTGACCCCCTGGAGTAGATGGAGCACCCCAGTGGACCTTGCCAGGTCCATCTGTTCCCTCCCAAATGCAACAGCTGCCACATGGAGGGCAAGGCAACTCCTTCTTTCCCAGGGCTGATGGTTCAGACAGTGTGGGGGTTTGTAGGGATCAAGGAGCCTGGAAGAGACCGTGTGTGTGTGTGTGTGTGTGTGTGTGTGTGTGTTGTGGGGAGCTGGTGCTGTAAAGAGATCTGTGTCTGTGAGGGACAAGGACAGAGCACGAGTGTGATCTCTGCCCTAATGATCAATTAAGTAGGAAATTGTCAAAAGGAAACACAAAAATGTCAAAATTTTGTTCCTAGTTCTTGCTTTTGAGCTTGGAAGAACTGTTAATGGCACTTTGAGATTTTTACTCTGGAAACATCAAAACTAGAATGTGGTCTTCCTTCCTCAGAAAATGAGTGTGCTCTTGTCTTAATGAGTCATCTGAGCAATTCCAAGGCAGGACAAAGAAATCCTGATACTTTCCCCATGAAACATGAAAAATCTGGAAACCTGTGAAAAGTAAACCAAATCAAAGAAAAAGAAAAAATAATGTGCTGTTGAAAATATTAAGAATGTCTGAATTATGAGTGAAATTGAATAAAAATTATCATAAACACATGTGCCAGGGATTTTAATTCATATGTATCACTGATCTTGTGTGTAAACTCCATTGAGTTTAATAAAGAATAATAAAGAATTCTACTTTCAGAAGGTGAAATAGGCTGGCAGATGTTCCCTTCAGTCTTCATGCTTTTCTGAGGAATGACTGTGACAGTCTATTTATATATGATAGTAAAATGATCATATTAAAAACAAATACTAACTTTTTCAAATGGATAATTGAATAGTCTAGCTGATTGCTAGCAGGAGGAAAACAAGACCCTGTTGCCATCCAATCAGAATACGACTGAAAAATACTCAGAATCACTGCTATTTCTAAGGAACAGAAAGTGTATTCTTTCATGCCTAAATTACTGAGGATATTTAATAAAACATATATATATATAATAGATATACAGGGATACGAATCATAATGCTGCCATAAAACTCAAACCTGAATTATCTGTTACCACTGTTTTTGGACAGAAATGAGGCATTTTAGAAGAAATGTTTAGAAAAACAGGTTTCCTTCTTCAAATGCTTCAAATGCATACAAAGGACACATTTTGACCTACAGTTTCAGACTTTACTGCAAGAAGGCCAGTTCAAGTCTCTTGAATCGCTGGCAACATAATTCAGGCCATAACTCCTTCCTCAAGCCTCTAAAGACTTACAAATTGCCACAGACTTGAATTTATACTTAGAGCTAAGGATTTCCATCATTCAAAAGATATTTTCCTGTTTTTCTCATTCACCAAGGTCTTTATTCGAGCTTCTTTCTTGTGCCTTTGGTAGAAAACAGCTCCTCTTTAGAGAGAATGACTTTTATGAAGTGCTTATTTTGTTCAGCAAGTATTAAAGAACCACATAATGTGTTTCACAAGCAATTCAGTAAGAATATCCTGTAAAAAGGAAGAAGTTTCTCCAGGACAGACATTGTAACTTTGGACAGTTTAGAACATACATAGCCATATGTAAAATTATTCTATAGCTAATACTACTGGTGTAAGACAATAAATTCAAGGTGGCTGTGAATTAGAAAGCCTGCAGTAGCTGTACTTCAACTGCACCTCAGTATGAAAATTACTGGCTTTGTTACCTTTGTTACCTTGGAATGAAGAGTGGGAGAGATGGCCTTGCCATACTCCTGTTAAGTGTTTGGGTATCATCCAGTAACTTGAGAATGACAAAGAAGAAAATTAGTTTTTTATGTGTCACACAATTGCGTAATGAAAATGGAGCTCAAAGTAGACTTTGGACATGCAGACTTATTTTAGTAAATGGAAAATCAAAAGGGGCAAGTTTGCCATTTCTAACTTTGGTTTTTTGATAGTTTTTTTTGTTTTGTCTTGCCCAGATACTCAAGTGACAATTGTCACTGGCGACTAAGCAAAGCATTCATCCTATCTAAAGTATACAGGGCAAAGAACTGTTTACAGGTATGACTCAGAATGTTGAATATGGTGCATTTTGTCGTACTGAGAAAGACTACACTCTTTACTATTACACTCTAACTACTCCTGTTACACAGGAAAAGATATCAGGAGAAAACAAGGGATGCTTATCAAACTGCTTCTTGGATGTAAATGTATATTTGCTTCAGGTATTTAAAGCTTTTTATCAGGTGCTCCTGCAGCTGAAATAGAGAAAAAGCACAAGGTCTGGTGGCAGGAGGAGCAGGTGTCTATCACCCAGCACCATGGGGTGCTCAGAGTCTTGTGCTGTTCAGCTGGCAAAGGAGGAGGCATCGCCTGTGCCGGTGAGAGCTGTAAGCAGGAAAGCTCCTGTGTGGGCAAAAGTCCCTAACTCTGTCCCCTGTGTCTCAGGAAATAGGAGGTTATCCCAAGGGTTTTGCTGGTGCTATGTAAGCTTTTGTTTTGAGCCCATTTGCAAGTGTGAGGTGGGTTCTTCATACTTGGAAGTCGGTGGGTTTACTTGACATTATTCCAAGGAGACAAACTTTTTTTTCTGATCAGACTCAGAAACACCCTCTTTCACCTCTGACAGGAGCCTGATTGCTCTAGTGCTTTAGATCTGAGTTACTTAAAGATATCAAATGAAGCTGATCAGATGCTGAAGGGCTGCCAAGATTACAGGCCTCTCGTCCCTATCACTTTTGCTATTAATTATGATAAAGCTGTACAAGCTGCAACCTGGTCCATTCAGTGCAGACACTGGGACAGCTTTCCTCCCTTATAGTCCCTTCTTTTCACTTCTCCAGCTATTCTTAGCTTGGGGAACTGTCCCTTGTGGGATATTTGTCATCTGGTGTATATACATTGCAGCAGCTGACTCAGATAACCAGGAAACTATAACCAGCTCCCTCACTGTCCTGGGAACTCGGCAGCATCAGGGAGCCTGGCCCAGAACCAGGAACCAGCAGCCATGGACTGCACCTTATAGAAGAATAACATGTGTTTCTGATGCTTCATTACTTTTCAGACTAAGACCATAAAGACCTTTACAAAGCAGTGAAACTGCTTTGAATCTGAAAGTAGACAGATACCCAAATTGCAGAAATGAGATCTGGGTTTATAGACAAATTGTCCAGGGGTGACTTACTTAGAGATGTCCAAAGGATCTTGATGATGTTTGTATGATTCCTGCCTTGTATCATCACTGGCAGGTGATGATACAAGAGGTCTCTGCCTCTATTTAAATTATAAAACCAGTACACCTTTTGAAAGTCCTGCTAACTCCCCTATTGGTCATCTTTTATGATTCTATGATCTTCTGTCAGTGTGTCTGTTCATAGCAAAGCACACAGGGAAAAATTATTAACAAGTCATTAATAAGCCCAGTTGCATAAGGTTACCACATCCAAAAACCCTTTTCTGAAAGTCTCTATTAACAAATTCAGTCTGATCTGATTTCTGAAAATTAGTCTTCCACCAAAGAGGACCTGAAGGAAAGGAGAAGGGTTACACATAATTATGTGACAGGGTCTCACAAAGATGTTGGGGCTTTGAGACTTCCTTCTTCTCGTGTCAGTGAACAATTCTACCAGCTTGAAATGGGTGTGTAACTTCACCCCAAGGCTTTAGTTTCACAGGCAGTTGAGTCCACAATGTCCTACTGCAGACAAGAGGAGGAAATCTTGTATACTCCATCCTAGCTTCCTATCCTTCTTCCCCTGCTCTTCCTCCCTGTCTCAGCTTCCAACTTTGATCTCTGCCTGCTTTTTCTGGTTCCTTTGCTGATTCACATCAGCTCACTAAAAAAGAAGAAAACCTGTTTTTTTTTTTCCATGGGTTACTTTTCTACTCTTTTGGTAGACTAAGTTAGCTGATGCCAGAGCACCCTTGACCTCTGTATTTTGTCCCACAGAGACAACTGAGTTAGAGCAACACACTTCTATCCCCCTGCAAAAGTGGGAGAAGAGGCTGAGGCAGTGTGCTCCCTGCTTCTTGTCCCTCCATTGCCTAACAAAGGTTTGGTTGCTCCTTCTGTTGTACCTGAAGTATGGGGGTAGGCTATGCCCTTGTTTTATATAAAACCCTGGGCTACATTTGAACTTGAGGTCTTCCTTCTATCAGCCATTCTGAATGACAGCACTGCTATTAAAACAGAGCACTAGAAGCAATTAGAGGAAGTGGTCAGGGCAGATTCATCACAGCCCCCCTGTGCAGGGACCCTTTTCCTGAAGACATGATAGAGCTGTTTTCCTTAATGGCCAATGAACTGCAGTTCCAGGCTTCTCTTGACAGCAAATATTTCTGCCAGCTTTGCAAGTCTCAGCATTGTACCATGACCTGTCATAGGAGTCTTCTTGTCACTGTTTCTGCTCTGGGATTCCTACAACTTTCTGTTTGCAAAGTAAAAATCCCTGGTACTAAACCTGACTTGGCCCTGGTACAGCCTTTTGCTGCCAGCTTTTGCTCATTACTATCCAGCATTCAACTAATTTCTGTTCCTTTTTGAACTGAACTCACAAAGAAACCCTACATTTCAAGAAAGAGTTATAAGGCAGTCAACACACCAGAACTATTTGCCTCAAGAATCAAGTCTAGATCCCAGGGATCAATTAAGTTGATCCTCACATTCAGAGATCCCCCCAACAAGCATTAGCCAATCTCCCAAAGCCTAAGTGCACAGATCTGAGCAGAACAAATGCAGCCTGTGGACAATAAGCAGCAGTGGGCAGCTGTTCACACTCTGGAGGGGCAGGAGGCATGAAGCTGTCACAAGAGAGCATGGCCAGTCAGGAGATGGTAACAGGTTTTCCCACTTATCACTGCTTGCCTTCATCTGTCCTCGTGTCAGGTTCAAAATACCCCTTTTCCTCAGGTAGTGAACAGAAAAGACATGGATTTTTTTTTTTCTTCTTTATTGTAGGACCATTTAAGGAAATTGCTTGTCTGAGAAGTCACTCTGAGCTTTGGGGAGGTATTTACAGCTACCACTGTTATGAGTGAATAGAATTTGGGGGAGAAATAAGAGAAGCTGGAAATAAGATTGAGGCAGGGAAGTTTCTCTGGGTATAAGAGGAGGTAGAAAAATAACAGTGAGAAACTGAGAAATGAAAGAGCAACAGCATACCAGTGAGCACAGTGCCACTCCAGAGCTAGGATGAGTGATAAGGGGCATGGGAAAGCAGGGAGAAGAAGAAAGAGAAGATTGTGATTCATGAAAGCAAGCCAGCTCACCCTTCCTAATTCTGCAGCATGTTCCACTTTAAAACCTTTTGTGTGGTATCAAAGCAAAGACTGTATCACAGAGCCTGAGCAGCCACCACAGTTGCAAGCTAGCAGGAAAGGGAAGAAGTAGCAGTACGCCAGTTAGGATTGCAGGATGCTGATAGCAGGCCTTGCAGGATGGAGAGGTATGCTAGCAATGTCTCCCTTATTTTAATGGGTGTGAGGGGTATTTAACTCCCAGCTTAACTTACTAAGATTATTGCTATTCTCTCTTAACTATTTCTTTGTGGAAAGTCCAGATCAAAAGACACAAACCAGCTTAACAGAGAGTGCTGTTCAGGAAGAGACAGAGAAGTGGCCACTGTGTGTCCAGATTATTCCATATTTAGGTGTTTTGTCTGAATCAGTGCTGAGAGCTCTATGTGTGGGTAAAGAGAAGTTTAAGAGTGCTGCTGGAACAGCTAGGAGGAAACTCCAGCCAGGTTGAGTTACCCATGGATGCTGTGTCCTGGCCCCCATGTTAGAGCACCACAAGCGAGTGCTAAGACAAATCCTTGTTTCTTCTGTCCACCCTATTCTACCCTGGAAGAAAAACCAACCAAACAAGGAGGGAGTCAAGATCCGCTGCAGCAATCCCCTGCTGAGGGAGGGTAGTAAAGGGACTGGGGCTGGGAGACTGAAGGCACAATCCCTCAGTACAGACAAAGCTTCAATGTCAGCAATTCTGCTGAGGTCTCCTGTACAAGCCAGCTCCTGGGGCTTCCTCCAGAGTGTTAATAAAAAGAGTCTAAATAAACAGATCTGTATTGATCCAGACCAACATGTTAGAATGAAGCAGCAACCAGTGAGTAGGGAAGCCCTGGAAAGTACTTGCCTAGGTACTAAGTGCAACAAGTCCCTGAGTGGGATTCCTCTAGCCCACCGTGGATACTGGAGGTCAGAGGACCTGCCATAGGAAGCATCTCTTTCCCCTGGCTGTAAAGTTAAAGTTGATTAGGAGAAACCTTATTTTTTTACTTGTCTGCATGTGGTTTCCCCACTCTTTCCATTATGCAGGAACAAATTCTCTGTAGGGCACAATGAGAAAGCTGAAATTTTAAAAGTAAGAATCTAAGATGAGGCAGTAAGCCACATACTTCCTTTGGCTTAGGATGAGATGTTTTAGTTACTGCATAGAAACCTAAGATTTTTGAAATGTTTAAAATCCCGTATTTCTGTTGACTTTGATGTGTTAAAAAAAACCAAGTTATTTGTTAATCTTCTGTCTATGAGTGTAATCAAACATAATCCTTTGAAAAAGGAAAGTTTTGGAAATAATAATAAGAGTAATAGGAAAAGCTGTCCTAATTTTCCTCTGTCTACTGCCTTTTTCTGCTTAAAGCATTCTCTGCTTTCCCTTAAAATTTCAAAGCCTTTGAAGTATTTCTTGCTTTGCTCCTATTTATAAAGAGTATCCAGAGAAGAGGACAGGGTTATTACACAATCAGTCATACATAGCAGAAGACGCAGCTCTGCATTTGAAGACAAACCATAGCCTGACATTTGTTCACATAAATGATATGATGAATAATTACAAAAAATTATCCAATTTGGGAAAATTACAATCAGGTCATGTACATTACAGGGAAAAGAACCAAATTAATTGTGTACAGTATGGAACTGTCAAATACCAAAACATCTGTAATGAAAAGTCAACAAAATATGAGGCTCCAGCTAATTTCTATAAATTTTTTTGGATGTCAATGTTTCTTGGATTCCCAAACTCCTGTACCCCAAGTTATCAAGCTATATTTGTGAAATTTTGGGCCAGGATTTTAAATAATGTTTTAATGAGGATTTTTGTTGTGTAGAATCAAAACCATAGTCTGGCTAACTGTGGCTGCACCCTCCAATGAAGTTGGGTTGCAGGGCTCAGCAAAACTCCTACCAAATCTGCAAGCAATTACTGAGATCCCAGTTTTGGAAATCAAACTCGTTGTGACAAACAGGCTAACTATGAATCACGTGTACACTTGAAAAGATCTAAAGAGTAAATAATCTTTAAGAATTTTGGCCAGTGTTGCATTGTCAGTCCTTTAAATTATAACAGTGGAGTCACAGATATTAGTGCTCCACTGTTAAATCAATTTTGTGTGAAAATTCTGTGAATTTTTACTGTACTTGCTTATTTGCTTTATAATTAAACTACTTAACACTTTTTTTAGTTTTACTCTCTTTCCTGGAGGCTTTAACACCATCACTATATCCAAATTGTGCTAATAATTAAAACATGAGCAATAATGAATGAAAAATTGTTAAAAATGGCAGCATAAAAGTCCATCTTTTTTTTTACTGTTTTACATACTCAAAGAAATCTAAAAATGGAAGCAAGTGTATCAGCTGTGAAAAGTGAGAGCCTCAACTTTCAGTTAAGTTAGCTGATATCTTTAGGTGGGACTACTCTGGGTGAATTCAAATTGTATTTGAATTACAACTTTGGAAGTTGCTAGTAGAAAAGTAATTATTATTTTTAAGTACCTGATCCTAAACTTAGAAGTAGGAATTTTTACTCCAACTCTGTTTTCAAAAACAATAATCTTATGACTCAAAATGTGCATTTATTTTAAAATGGAAAGCACACATTTTGTATAAAGTACTGATTAGGAAGAATCAAACCCCATTTCAGTATAGACTGGGTGTTCACAGCAGACTCACTGGGGGTTTGATCTTGTAGTCAATGACCATGTATTTCCATCTGCTTAGTTTTTCTTATATGATTACCTTAAAAGAATTCTTGCCATATGTTGTTTGAATCCTTTGAGGCCTTTGAAAGAAAATGAGAAGACTTAAGCAAGGTTTGTGAATATATATGTCTGTCCATAGGTATTAAAGTATACATATAGTTTTTATCTTATGCCATACTTAAATTTATTAAAAATAAATGAAATGTACTGAATTCTATTAAAGCTAAAGTATGTAGCTGATATAGTTTATTTCATTTAGCTTTTTCTGACATGTATCTGTTAGTGAATAAGCTCAAATATTTATTTTAAAAGAATGAGAAAAAAATTCAGAAGTATGCCCATCAGAATAATTTTCTTTGCCACTTGCAGGGATATATTCATGCAAATATCTGACACAATTCAAATAGGTTTTTTTTTTATATATAATCAATGTGAATAATTGTGGTAATCAAGAAATTGATATTACTTAACTAGACAAGGTTATGCAAAGTATTATGCATGAATTATCATGCAGCTTTCCTGGTGTACAACAATCCTATTCTGCATCACTTGATCATGTCTTTCCTTACCTGTAGTCTTAATATTGTCAAACTGCACTAAACAAGATAAACCATGTTTGGCATTTATGTATCTACCTGGTAGGCAAGTTCAGTCCAGTTCAGTTAAAGCAAATTACATGATGGGTCACAGTGAGAGAACAGATTCTGTGATCCTTGTTTCTGTCTGTGCACTTCAAAAGGGCAGGGCCAAGACACAGTGGGCAGGTACAAAAATAGGAGAAATTAGCATTCAAGAAGAACAAAATAGTGAACTTCCAGGCTTCTAAAGCAAATTTAATATCAATATGGCCTTTGTAATTGCCAATTTCTTCAACCAGAATCTTCAGGACCTTGCAAAGGAAGAAAGGAGGGATGGGATGCCCTAGAATGGTCTGAGCAAAGCTTTTTTCATCAGTATTATTTATGCAAGTGTCAAGGCCCAGATCTAGAAGGATAAAGAAACTGCTTAACCACTTCACAGTTCAGCAGCAGCATAGAGTGAAACGTGCTGCAGAAACAGCTCTGAAGAGAAGGTAGAAAACTGCTCCAAAGTGATTAACTCTCATTTCTCAGAGAATTCCCCAGCCTTTAATCAAAACCCCCAACACATGTGGCAGCCTGTCATTGCTGTAGCTGTTAGATAATGTGTTACTGATTAAGAGCATATATTGTGTTTTCTCAGAGTGTAGTTACCAAGCATATTCAGTCTTAAATTTTTCTTACTGTTGCCACAAGAAGATTTGGTGACATGCGTTACACACTAAAATACCTTCAGCTTTTGTCACACACTTAAATCTGCATCTGAAAAGGACTCAGTCTCTTCTCTGGCTTTGAAGAAGGAGGCATCCTTTTTGAAAGCTGGTTGCAGTAATCATAGCCACACATCCCTCTTCAGTTAAGGAAGTCTCACTGGTGAGAAATGTGCCAAAGCCTGCTTTTAAGACTGCATTATCTGACTCAGTTTTGGTAACATATGCAAAGTCAGGAACTTATCCTTTTTCAGATCACAAACAATTAATATATTACTTCCTTCTGGCAGAGCATTAATCAGGGTAAGTCAAGAGGAAGGCTGAGAATCTTGTCTCCTTACATCTCAGTGCCTGAAGAATTTATAGTGGTTAAAGGCAATGGAATGAAAATAAAACACTTCCTTACATCCTTTTCTTAATGTTGTCCTATTTGTAGAGCTATCTGTCTACCATTCAGCTACCTCAGTGACAGCAGCTATCACAGCTCTGTTACAATACTTCCTATCCCATTCTTCTGGCCATCTACAGAGCCAGCTGCTTAAAAATAACACCCCCAGGGGCATTGCAGCTGAAATGAGGTATGCCCAATGGAGGATTCTCTGCAGCTATCTTTGCAAGAATCCTTCTTCATCTGTGCCTCTCCCATACAGATAGCCTCACATAACAGCCACCCACTTGGAAAAACTAGCTGCTGTTATTTTTTGGTCTGCAAAGTCTCTTCCTGTGCTCAGCTGACTTCATATCAAATTTGGGAACACATTTCCAGTGAACAGAACATTGCATTTCGCCTCTCTCCTGTAAGTGATGAATCACAAAATGAAATGTCCCTGATCCACTCTGTCCCTGTGTGCCCTGCCACTGGGATTGGAGAGAGCGGGATGTCAGCAGTTGCTCACAGTCTGTCAAGAATCGGCCGCATCCTTTCTCTAGCAATCCCGGGAGCAGCATTAAGAAGACTTCAAGACACATCACACAGTCCCCACCCTGTGGGTCCCTCACACTCAAGAGTAACAAACCTCTTCAGTCTTCAGCATCCAGGCCTGAAGTTAGGCTGTGAAGAGCTTGGGATGTTTACAAAGGGTTGGGATATTGATGTAGCTATACTCAGCTTGGGAGATAACTCTGAAAGGCAGAGCACAGGGCTAAAATTCAGCCCAAACCACCCCTCAAAAGGCTGATCAGAGAGAACAGCAAGTAAATAGGCTGATTCTCCCATGCATTGTCACTCTGGTTTTCAGACTACTATTATAGTACTAATATATATAATATTACAGTACTAATAGAGTACTATTATAGTACACTTCGCCTGGATTAAAAACTGGCCATTTTCAGTGATGTTATTGGCTCAGTGATGCTCTTCAGGATTAAGAAACTACAGTTTTGAAATATTAGCAGCTGTAAATTAGTTCTATGCGTATCATATTCTACATGTATCATGTTTTTTTAATTGTTATCAATTGGAGAAGGATGGCATGAAGGAATAATCTATGCATAGTTAATTAAAGACTTTCCAAAAGCAGGAGTTTGGTGTTTGCAGGAAACACAGCTATGTTTCAAGAGGCTGAAGCATTACATGCTTATTTTTTGCTTTCTATATGTGTGCAGTTCCATTCTCTCTGATTTCTAACAGTCACTTCCAGAAATTAGGAAATTTTATTTTCTTGATGTACAAATCAGTTCCTGTCTTGTTTGTTCACTTTTCAGCTTCTTTTTTTGTAATGGAGATTCACAACAGAATGAGATATGGTGTGCATCTTGTTCATCCATTGATTTGGGATCAGTATTTGGTGTTTGTGCCCTTTTGTTTCATTCTTACCATGGAACAAGACTCATTTATTGGAATTAGCTAAGTATTTTAAGTTCCTTCCTTTTCAGTCAACTTGCAAAATTGTTTCTTTCTTTTGCTTTTTTTTTTCTTTTTGTTGTTGTTAGTAAAGTGTAATTTGAGTTTTATATGCTCTTCATTTCAATTCAAAAGTCTTACTTTAGGATCTTGGCAAGGTTTATTTCATTAAATATGAAATAGTGTGTGTGAAATGGATGTGTTGTGGCTGTTTCCAGGATTACCTTTGTTTTACACAGTTGCTCAAAATTGCAGAAATCAGCCCAGTACTGACAATGCCTCCCATCCACAGTGGTAGACACAAGCTTGCATCTGTGAGTACAAGTTCAAGTGAAGCACAATTTTCCTACCTGATTTTTCTTCCTTTTTCATCACTTTGCCTAAAAAACAAAAATTCAAGCAAAGGAAGAGCAGCAGCAAAGATTTGTGCATAGCAAAAGAATAATTGCATTTGAATACCTTTTACAGATTAGGTTGTGTGACAGCAGAGGGAAGAAGAGTAGTTCTGTCAACCAAGAGATGCTTTGCATTTGTCCAGATGGGAAGATGAGGAGAAAACTCTTGATGTTTCTCTCTGTTGTGTTACTGTCAGAGGAAAGGGGATTAGTGGAAATGTTTGACACTAAACCTGGAAATAAGTTTGAGAATCTGGCTTCTGGCCTCCACATTTGTTGATTCCATTTGCTTCAATTTAATAGAGAAGTAACATAACATGAATTGGCCAGTGCTTCTGAAAAGCACTCCATTTATATATCTTAATCTAAACCAGTTACATACTGTGAAGTTCCACTCATACATTTTGTGAGTGTTGTTAACCCCCAAATTTACATGCAGGAACTGTATCATCAGGGGTTTACCCTTCACACACAAGGATGTGAAGGATCCTTCTGTCTGACATGGTATTGTAAATATGGAGAAGCTCCAGTGAAGCTAGTCTGAGTTAAAGCTGACAAAAGCTGGTGCAAACGAAGGCAGAAATCAGTACTGGGTTGACATATGGACTTAAAACCCCTTCAATTCCTACCATAATAATTTCCAATCCCCTGCTCCTTTTCCTGCAGCCTTCTGGCATGGTGAGACTTTCTTACCTTACTTCCCCAGTAAAATCAACATGGATACATTATTTTTTTGGTTGTTATTTATCTCAGCTACTGTATGCCTAACCTACCTCTTGTAAACAGACTACAAGACTGTCCAGGCTGGTTCAGATGTGATATAACTTAACCTGTAAGATTATGACATTGCTCCTTTAAGTGAGAAGATTTCTGCTTGTTTCTCTCTGAAGGCTGTAACTAAATAATTAAGTCATGTACACTGGAGTTTGTGGCAAATAAGACTCCAAAAATAATGTTATCAGTATTTGATCACATATTTGACACTGGACTAAAACACAACATCTCCCAGCCTCAATTGGTTGGAGTATGGTGCCAGTAACACCAAGATTATGGCTTTGATCCCTGTATGGGCCATTCGCATGAGAGTTTGACTTAATGATCCTTGTGGATTCCTTCCAGCTTGGCATATTCTGTGATCCTGTGATTTGTCAGCCATTTGTGTCACAAAGTCGGGGAGAAGACAATATGATGTCCAAAAAGAGGGTAACCTAATGGCATGAAGGCCCAAAAGCAAAGCATTCTGCTCATGAGGCTACCAACAACCAGAGTCAAGAGGGCTGAGGTATGTGACATCACCTTCACATACAGT